>NW_025999977.1:14567027-14574806 GCF_001458135.2 Marmota marmota marmota
GAGGAGGGGAGGGGAGGGGAGATGTGGGGAGGGTGGAGGATGGGAAAGGCAGCGGAGCACAACAGACACTAGTGTGGCAATATGTAAATCAATGGATGTGTAACTGATGTGATTCTGCAATCTGTGTATGGGGTGAAGGTGGGAGTTCATAACCCATTTGAATCAAAGTGTGGAATATGATATGTCAAGAAATTTGTAATGTTTTGAACAACCCACAATAAAAAATTAAAAAAAAAAAAATATTTGTTTACAATTCTTGTCACAATCCTGACAGTTGGTATGTATTCAAGGTACATTGTTAGGAGAGTGTATGTTTTTAATTATGTGAATATGTATCTACATTCCTTCATTATTACATAAAATATTCAGTTTTCTCATAATTATTCTTTTATCAGTGCTTTTTTATTTAGAATTCATAGTGTATTTAGTTTTCAAACTGATACTTTTTAGCTTTCTGTACTTTTTGAATTTAAATAGGTGGTTCATTAAAATATACCATTATATCATTTAGTTTTTCATCCAATATTAGTCTGCATTTTCTGAATAAAGTAAAGCAATCACTTTGTTCTGGAATTTTCTATTTGTTCTAGAACCTAGATAAACCTGCTTTACATATTTAAGATTTGTAATTTGGTCACAAAACTCATCATGAATTTGATCTTTTATTATCATTTTGTTTTTTTTTAATTATTTTTCAGTGATATGCACAGAATTTCTGATATTAGCAAAGGACTTGAGGAAAGTTTCATTTTTTAAATTTTTTTTATTTATATATAACAGCAGAATGCATTACAATTCTTATTACATATATGGAGCGCACTTTTTCATATCTCTGATTGTATACATAGTATATTCACACCAATTCGTGTCTTCATACCTGTACTTTGGGTAATAATGATCATCACATCCCAGCATCATTAATTATCCTATGCCCCCTCCCAGTTTCTTTATTAATTACAAATAAAAACAAATCAGTATTAACTTGTTTCTTGCATCTTCCTGTGTTCAACTAAAAATTAGTAGTTCATTGAATTAGACAAACAGGAATGAAGGGAAGAGAGAAGGGATGGTAATAGGAGAGACTGTGGAATGAATCGGACGTAACTTTCCTACACTCATATATGAACACATGACCAGTGTAACTCCACATCATATTCAACCTAAAGAAGGGGATCAAAATTGTAGTAGGTTGCACACTGTGTATGTATAATATGTCAAAATACACCCTCCTATCATATCTAAAACAATAAATTACAAAAAAAATAAAAATAAAAATTAGAATTAAAACAGAAGTAATGGCAACCAACCATCTTACTGTGGCATCAATACTAATTACCCATTACCTGAGTTGGCCTATGTTCAGGCCTAGGCTTAACCAGTATCTGTGTTTTTCCATATGAATTTTCTATAGAAATATTTTTTCTAGGTTCCAATTGGAAAATATCATGGCAGTAAAAAAAGGGTTACTTTAAAGTGGTGGCAGATACTCATCTGATACTCGGACTAAATATTTAAAATCCTCTAGAATTCATGTGCACATGTTCTTTTCTAAGCATGCTCAGATAGAGAGAGCTGGTATTTCTTCCTCTTCTTATAAAGACACCTACCCTATCAGATTAGCTCCCCATTGTTATGACTTCATTTAACCTTTACATAGGCCCTATCACCAAATATGGTCACACTGTATGTTATTATTTCAATACATGTATTTTAGGGGGACTCAAACATTTAGTCCTTAACATATCATAAGAATTAAATTCCTGTCATAGATTTAAGGCCATTATTTCTGACTCCAAATATGTTTCAGAATTGGAAGTAGAAACAGAAAAAGAAGATTCTATAGAAGTTTGATGAAGAAAATCATAAATACTGGTGCCTGAGCTTGGGTCAAGACAGGTTATAAGTAATTAATACTAATGATATAATAGGATGTTTTAACTGAATGTGACTTTGATTGCTCTCTTATTCTAATTGTAAATTAAATACAGAATGATATAGGACCCTGTCACATTAAGCAATTAGAAACTAAGCTATTACAAACTGAGAGAGATATTCTAAAACAAGAGGTACATTCTTAATACCTTTTCTTTTGACCCTGTAGTAGATTAGAAAGGGATAGACTTCAACTTGTTTCAAAAGAGACTGCTTTTGCAAGCATGCTAATTTAGTTGATTTGATTATTATTCAGTTCTTCTGTCTTTTATAAAAGACAGCATATCATCATTTGTATCTCTGAAAACAACTGAGGATTGAGAATGATGTACTGTTGACCCACACTGCACTTGTCCCTAAAATTTCCAGCTGATGCATTGCAAACATGATTAAATTTTAATAAATTAGTCTTGGCTTTATTTCAATGAATACCACATAGCAACCAATCAGAAATTGTCCCTCTAAAATTCTAGTGCTGAAAATTATCTGTCATGTGTTGTTACAGCTAATTTTTTGAAGAAAGGATGAAAGGAAATTCCAATTATTCTTTGCAGGAAACTAAGATGCTCTAGGATGGTATTTTAAAAATTATTTTTTATGAAAAGGCTATCTTTTCTCCAACGTGTGTTGTGTGTCTTTGGTACCTCTGCCAACAATCAGATGACTCTGACTATGTGGATTTGTCTTTATATCTTCTATTCCAATGATCTCTATGTCTATCTTTATGCTGAAACTATGCTGTTTTTGTTACTATACCTCTAGTGTAATTTGAGATTAGTTATTGTGATGCCTCCAGCATTGCTCTTATTTTTCAGGATTGCTTTGGCTATTTAGGGTCTTTTATACATCCATACAAATTTTAGGACTGTTGGTTCTAATTCTGTGAAGAACATCTTTGATATAAAAAATCAACTCAAAGTGGATCAAAGTCCCAGGAATTAGAACAGAAATACTGCAAATTCTACAAGAAAACATAGGGTCAACATTCCAAATTATTTACATAGGTACTTACTTTCTTAATATAACTCCTGAAGCTCAAGAAGTAAAATAAAGGATGGGCATGCTGCGGCATGCCTGTAATCTCTTCTTCTGGGTCAGGAGTCTGAGGCAGGAAGATTACAAATTCAAAGTCAGCCTTGGCCAGTTAGGGAGGCCTTGAGCAACTTAGTAATACCCTGTCTCAAAATAAAAACTAACTAATAAAAAGGGTTTGGATGTAGCTCAGTGAGTGGTAAAGCATACCTGGATTTAATCCCTGGTACAAAAAAAAAGGACAAAAAAGAAAAAAGAAATGAAAACAATAATTAATAAGTAGAATGGGATCCATTAAAAAGCTTCTGCACAGCAAAGAAACAAGAACATGCAGAGAAAGCCTACAGAATGGGAAAAAAAGCCTTGCCAGCTACTCTTCTGTGATTAATAGCCAGAATATATAAACAAATTGAAAATCTTAACACCATAAAACAAATACATAAATAAAAATAGTAACCCAATCAGTTAATGGGCAAATGATCTACAGGGACATTTTTCAAAAGAAGAAATACAAATGGCCAACAAATATATGAAAAAATGTTCAAATTCCTTAGTAATCAAGGAAATGCAAATCAAAACTACTCACCTCACTCCAGATAGAATGGCAATCATCAAGAATACAAATACTAATAAATCCCAGTGAGGATGTGGGGAAAGAAACACTCATGCATTGTTGATGGGACTGAAAATTAGTACAACCACTTTGGAAAGTAGTATGGAGACTCCTTAAAAGACTAGGAATAGGACCACCAGATGACCTAACTATCCCACTGATTTTTGGTTATTCCAAAGAATTCTAAAATAAGCTTAGTGATGCATGCACTGCAGTTCACAATAGCCAAATTATGGAACCAGCCTCGATGTCCATCAACAGAGGAATAAATAAAATATGGTGTATATACACAGTGGAGTTTTACTCAGCCATAAGGAAGAATGAAATTATGTCATTTGCAGGTAAATGGATGGAACTGGAGAACATCATGCTAAGTGAAATAAGCTAGACTTAGAAAGCCAAAGGTTTAATATTTTTCTCTCATATGTGGAAGTGAGAGAGAGAGAAAAACTGAAAAAGGAAATCTTAGGAAAACAGAATGGAGACCAACAGAATAGAAAAGAATATTTAGAAGGAGGGGGAAGGTATGGGCATCGAGAAGTACTGGGCAATGAAATCTAACAAATTATGCTATGTCTATTTAGGAATATACCACAATGGATTAGATATATATTAAAGTAATAATAATAGAAAGGAGATAAGTAGATTAGAGCAAGAGAGGAAGGAGAAGGAGGAAAAAAAGGAAATATTCTGGGGAATTGAGATTGATCATATTATGTTCAAAGCATGTACGAATACAACAGAATGATTCCAACTATTATGTATAATTATAATGCACCAATAAATTAATGAAGAGAGATTTTTAAAAACATTTTTTAAATATGTGTTTTTTTGCACGCATATATTGAGCTTCATTTTTGATTGCTAAAATACTTCTGATTTTTAGATTGTAACTTCCTTATAGTATGTTTTAGCATCAAAAGATAAGTTCTGTCTATCAAAGTCATACCAATTCAAAATTACATTTGAGATTGTAAAGTTTTGCAATATTAAAAATGTGGTATATAATTTCATATTTTTGAAAGATAATTAAGGGCAAGTGTTATGGATGACATTTAAAACCATATATTAAGTAATTAGGCAAACTCATAGAAGGCCAGATAGACAATATTTTGAAAGATTTAATTAAGAAAATAAATATAATGAAACATCATAATAAGTTTTATAACATAAAACATAACAGAATTTACTACTTTAGATTTTTCCTTATATATTACAAATCACAAGTCAAATCAAATATCTATTTTTATAAGTATAACTTTTAGAAGAGTTTTAGGTTCATATCAAAATTAAAAAGGAAATTCAAGAGATTTCTCATATCCTACCTCCACCTTCATATGCATAGCTTCCCCAACTATCAATCTCTCTTACCAGATTGGTAGATTTGTTAGAATTGATAAACCTATATTGACAGTTTTATAGTTACTCAAATTCCAAAGTTTATGTTAGTGTTCACTTTACTTTGTCTACTCCATGACTTTAAACAAATGAATAGGTATAAATCCAGTATTACAATATCCTACAGAATATTTTTCACTGCCCTTAAAATCCTTTTCTTTGTCTATCTATCTCCCCTCTTCCAACTGATCTTTATACTTGGAATCAATAGTATATAACATTTTCAAATTGGTTTCTTTCATTTAGTGGTGAGCACTTAAATTTCTGTTATTTATTTTCATGGACCAATAACTCATTTCTTTTAAGTACTAAATAATATTCCATTGTCAGCATATAACACAAGTTTGTTTATTCATTTGCCTACTGAGGAATATTTCAGTTGCTTCCATCTTTTCACAATTATGAATAACTGCTATAAGCATCCTGGTTCAGATTTTTGTGTTAATAAATATTCAACTTCCTTGGGCAAACACAAAAGGTTGCAATTTCTGAATTTTCTGGTAAAAAATATTTTTGATTTTGTAGGAAACAGACAAATTGTCCTGAAAGTGTCTATAATGTTTTTGCATTTCCACCAGAAATGAACTAAAGTTCTTGTTCTACATTCTCATTAACATTTGTATTTCCAGTATTCTGAATTTGGGCCATTCTAGTACGTACATAATGGTTTTGTTTTAATTTGTGCTTTTCTGGTGGCTTATTTGCTGTCTATATTTTCTTTAGATAGATTTCTGTTGAAGTCTTTGGCTCTATTTTTAATGTTTGTTTTCATATTATTGTTTTTTTATTTTTTCCCCCGATAATAGTCCTTTAGCATATGTGTCTTTTGACAATGTTTTATCCCATTCTGGCTTATTTTCTCATTCTCATAACTTTTTATTTCATAGGGCAGAGTTTTTAATTCTAGTTTATTTATTATAGCTTTCATGGCTCATACCTTTGGTGCCATACCTAAAAAGTATTTAACGTATTCACAGTTATCTAGATTTTCTGCTATGTTATCTTCTAGGGGTTTTATAGTGTGTGTTTTACATTTAAGTTTATGATCAAATATGAGTTAATTTTTAATTTGCATTTGTGAAATGCAAAAGGTCTGCACTTGAATGTAGATTTTGCATGTGATTGTCCAATTATTCCAGTACCATATTATAAAAAGACTATCTTTGTTCAATTCCATTACATTTTTTCTTTTTAAGTTGACTGTATTGGGATGACTAGGATGGGTGGTTTTATGTGTCAACTTGACTATGCCAAGAAATGCACATATAGCTGTGAATACATTATTTCTGGGTGTGTTATGATGGTGTTCCAGAAGAAATTATCATTTTAATCAGTGAACTGAGTTAAGAAGATTCATCAGTGTGGGGTAGCATCTTCCAACCCATTGAAAGCCTAAATAGAACAAAAAGGTACAGGAAGAATGAATTCTGTTTCTCTCTCCTTGAGCTGGAACATCTATCTTCTCTTGCCCTTGGCTACTTGTACTCCCTATTCTCATGTCTTTGGACTCCAGGGTTTACACCAGTGGCCCCTCCTGATTCTCTTAAGAGTCAAATTGGATCACACCACTGGTTCTCCTAATTCTCTAACTTTCAGGCAGTGTATAGTGTTACTCCCCAACCTGCATAGTCAATTCAGCCAATTCATATAATAAAGTTTCTCTATATCTACAGATCCTATTAGTTCTGTTTTTCTGGAGAATACAAATATACTAGTATTCAGGAAAATGATTAACTTTTGAAAATAACCATGTATTCTGCAATATTCCTATAATTATTTATTAGTTCCAGGAAGATTTCATTGTTGAATCTTTTGCATTTCTTACATAGATGGACATGTTATCTAGGAACAGAATTTTATTTTTTCCTTCTTAGTCTGTTTACATTTTATTTCCCTTTCTTATCTTAATACTAGGATTGTAATTCATTTTTTTTTTCAATCTCATTAAGGCCCAACACTTATTTGAGATATAACATTCTAGAACACACAAGAGTCATTATGACATATCTACATAAAACTATAAATGTAGTCTATGCCTATTATTCAGGCTATATTTGAAGATCCAATACTTTTAATTCACCTTCATGATAAAATTTTTTGTAACCCCCCAAATGAATATGCTTCTGGTATGCTTTTGTAGTCATTTGAGGATAGGCACAGAACTGTAAAAATTTTGTCTGCCTGATTCTGATATTCCCAGCTGGGGTCCAAGAAGACAATGCTGGTTTTCTCTCATACAGAATCAACCAGAAAATGGACATGGTAGGGGACAGTGTCGTGAAATGCAAGAAGCTCTGGATCTGGAGCCTTTGAGACAGGATTTAAATCCCACCCTAGCACCTGTTAGTGAAGAGGCCTCAGGCAATTCACTTAGTTAATATTTCTGAACCATTTTTCTCTTTGGTGAAATAAAGAAAATTTATCATAATGAAGTGTCTTTAGGACTTAAAATTATAATCTACATAAGATATGTATATATGTACGTAGGTGTGTATATATGTATGTATATTTCCCTATGGAAATGGTTTAGTATTCACTCAATATACACAATGATTTTGTAAAATCTAATGTCTACAAATTGTGAGAATCAACTATATACCACAGTTTTCAAGAATAACATTAAGCAGTTACTTTAAGAAAAAAACTACAAAACTCCTGCATGAGAAATAGAATGGCAACTATGAGATTTGTTTCTTAATTTTCAGAGATTTTGAGGGGATATTGGATATATGATAGAACATTCCAGTTCTAGAAAGCAATAATAAGCAGCATAAATTTAAAAATATGTATGCATATCTGTATAT
>NW_025999977.1:14577623-14645451 GCF_001458135.2 Marmota marmota marmota
ATATGTGTATATATATATATATATATATATATATATATATATATATATATATATATTATTATTATTATAAGTGAGAAATTACAAACAGGGAAGGAAGATAAAAAGCTTTAGAATGAAAAGGGCTTTGATTCATGAAGAATTGATAGAGGTAGACATTTGGAGAAAGTGTGTTCTAGACAGAGGAAACTTCAAGTGTAAAGGTCCTGAGGTAGGAGTATGCCTAGTAGACCTGAGGATATAATATAATGTGGCTAAAGAAAAGAGGATATATGGGGTATGTAGCCAGAGACACTGAAAGACACAATGAGTATACAGGCCTTGCAGACCATTGTAAGGGCACTCGTTTTTCCTCTAATTGAGATGAAAAGCCATGAAAAGGCAGCAGAAGACCAACATATAACCTGATTTATATTTTAAGAGGCTCACTACAACATCTGGGAAAATAACAGGATACAGGATAACAAAGACAAAAGTGAATCAATTACTTTGCTGTGGTCTCAGGATAATCTTAAAGAGAGAAGAGTACCATGAGCTAGAGTAGCATCCCTGGGAGTGCTAAAAAACTCATATGTGGACAGCAGTAATCAGATCAGAATATTCTCTTATTGAAATACTTTTGAGTTTTTCTTTCCTCTATATAACCACTAATTTTGCCCAGCTTTAGCCTCATGTTCTTTATAGTTCTACTTATTGCAAAAGGCTCCTCAGCAGTTTGCTCTATCAATTCTCATCACCTTTCCAATCAATCCTACATAGATTTTCCAGAGATATTTCTCTAAATGCCAACCCAGCTATTACAACCCTCTAAAGTCGTCAGTGACTCAGTAATTCTCCCAACCATGCTGTCTGAGAAAAAGGACATGTCCTGCTTGTGGTTTTTTTTTTTTTGTTGTTTGTTTGTTTGTTTGTTTTTGGTTTTAATCTACCTGGATCAGGGTGATTTATTCAAACCTGATGTTTGAAACCTGATGTTTCAACCAAGTTCAACTATCCACTGGCATTCATTCAAATACATACATACACACAACACACACACACACACACACACAATCTCCTGTGCCTTTTCATCTTCCATCCATCTTTTACAGAACACACATATTACTAAAATGAAAATCTGTTACTTTTTAATGTGACTCAAAGCCTCATTTCCTGCCATACCTTCAATTTAGGTCACATCCATTGATATAGAAATGGTCAGCTCCACCCAGCCAGCACCTCTAATCTGCCTAATAAAAAAACTCATCTGGAAGTATTCAGATCCATTCCCATTTTCTCAATCTTACCCTGTCCCTGCTAGAAATCAGGTCCCTAGCACTTTGATTACATTTGTACACTTCTTTTGTCCTCAAAATTATTTTGTATTATAATTATTATGTTGTTCCCTCTATCTCACAAGCTTCATATCCCTACTTACAGTATTTTTCCAGTTCATGTATTGCATACATGTTTCCTGCCCAACATAAAAAATTTCAAATAAGAGATGCAAAATGCCTATCTGTTAATTAAATGACTAGAAGCAGGAAACCCAGAGAGAGAGAGAGAGAGAGAGAGAGAGAGAAACCATTATATTCTGAAAAATTAGGTGTGGTTCAGTCACTGAAATAGAAGAGGAAATTGTTGATTGAAAGGATATGAAGGGATATAAAGATCAATTACTTCTATTTATTTATTTTTAACAAAAGTGCTCTAGCTGGGTGCAGTGGCACACATCTATGATGCCACTAGCTTGGGAGGCTGAGACAGGAGGATTACAAGTTCAAAGCCAGCCTCAGCAATAGGAAGGCACTGAGCAACTCAGTGAGATCCTGCAGTGAGCCAGTGATCCTGTCTCTAAATAAAATACAATAGGGCTGGGGATGTAGCTCAGTGGTTGAGTGCTCCTGAGTTCAATTCTCAGTACCAAAAAATAAATAAATAAAAAGTGCTCTACAGAATCTAGGAGAAAATATTCTAGAATCTTGGCTAGAAGGGGATATACAATACACATTCATGTTTATAAGCGTCTATTCCTTTTTGTTCTGTTTTGTACTGTGTGGTTAAGCTACCCCATAGTGAACTAATTCTTTACCTCATGATTCATTTATTCTCTCTGCTGTATATGTGTGTGCACACATGTATGTGTGAAAAACAGTTGTTTTGCTTATTTATCTGTTTTCATTGGTTAAAGAAAGGAAATTCATTCATTATATCAAGCTGCCTCTGACAGTGCCTGGGAGGGTTACCAATTGAAAATTATAAACTTCAGGACAGAAAATACTTTCCTTCTCAGCCAAGAGGTACTCCTGCAAGGAACAGTTGAAGATCAGTACTGCTAAATAGCTCTACTCACTTCGTATCAGATGTTTTTTAGATAATTTTGGTGCATTTCTGCCCTCATCAATTAATCAACAGATTACAAAGAACAAATTTACTTCTCTTATTTTCCTCCACAGGTTAAAACCTGTGGTCAATAGCTATTTAACTGAATTCATCTAGCTTAACTCAGTTTATATGTGAAGTACTGTTTAATTCTGTTTTCACTTTGTTAGTGATTCCTAAACTCAGCTAATAACCAAAGATGTATTTGAAATAAGAAAACACTGTTAATTGATAAATTCACACACTTACCTAAAATACTTTATGGGATAAAAAGAAGTATAAATAAGGGGTTTATAATTTAATTAGAAATTTGCTATTCTATTTGATGAATATATGAAACCTCAGAGCAGCATATTATACTGATTTGTAGGGCTATCTACATTCACCAAGTGAATCCCTCAGATGGATGGATACTATTGCACGAAAAATGCAGTTAAAATAATTTGTTTTCATTATTTAAAATAGCAAGAAATGATTAATAGAATTCTGTGGCTAAAATAAGCTTTCTTATATATGTGTATATATAATATTTTTGGCTTTATCAATGAGTAAACCATGAATACTAATAAAAATAAAATGCATTATTAAGATATAATACTTTAATTCCTCCCTGGAATCTCCAATTAATTCTCTAGAGCCTGTATAACTCTGGACTGAAATGGAATGAAGGTTTATTTTTGTGGCCAATACAGGCCAACAATGCAAAAGAATCCTATAATCAATAACATTATTAGGGTTCATCTTATTTTGATCCTGAAAAAAATGATCAACCACAAGTAAAGACTTGAGGAGCTTTTCTATGAGATAACAAGAATCTGAATCATTTTAAAAGCAAAGCAAACAGAACTCTTTCATTGTTCTTCAATCACTTAGTATTTGACTGTTATTATCCCAGCAATTAGCTCAATACAGCAGCCTCTGTCTGTCAAGGACTTATTTTAGGTAGTAAATGAACCTTGTTTGAGCTTCATAACTGAGCATGAATCATTGCCTTCACAATAGCCAGATCTTTGAAGGCAGCTGTTGAGATGGTTTCAACTAATGATAATTAAAAAATCATAAACAC
Source organism: Marmota marmota marmota (assembly GCF_001458135.2). NCBI lineage: Eukaryota > Metazoa > Chordata > Mammalia > Rodentia > Sciuridae > Marmota > Marmota marmota. Next base: position 14,581,048 of record NW_025999977.1, read on the forward strand.
CGATTTATAATGTGTCTCAAATAGAAAGTGGAACTACTTATTATTTTCAGCAACGTGTCCCTCTAGGGTGAGGAAAAGCCATAATTGTTTGTAGTGAAAGACATGGTGATGTTTTTATATAAAACATTAGAATAAATCTCATTATATAAATCTCATCAGGGTCACCCCTCCCAAAGAGTGTAATCAATTATATGCAGAATTTGGGGCACAGAATTCCACTGCTATTGAATGTTATTTTTCATGCAGTCATCTATAAATTTTATTAGAAAGCAAGAAGATTAACAGCATAGGGATTTTACATTGCAAATCTTCTTTCCAAGTTTTTCACTGGGGAAAGGTAAAAAAGGTAGTTGGAAATTTCATGTACCACTTGATTTTCATGGTTGTGAGCCTTTGTTTCCTAGCTGGATGGATGATTTACAGTGAGCAGTGAGGAGGGGCTGGTTAGACTACAAAGAACATGAGAACCAGTGAAATATGATGTTGCTCTATCTTTCTGTGGAAAAAATATATCCACATACAATGAAAGGAATCCAGAGGAATCTTGCATTATATATCATTTTGTAAGCTGTGATTTTAAGTTTTTCTTATATATGTTCAGTATCTATCTTTCCTCATCACTCTGCATATTAAAGTCAATTGAAGTTCTCTAAGGTTGTCTACTGCCAGTTCTATATAAGTGTGCAAACATTTTATAATTGTTGGGTGGGAAAAAAATATCAGTCCTAGTTTTTTTGTTTTTGTTTTTAGGTTTTTGTTGTTGTTGTTGTTGTTGTTGTTTGTTTTTTGTATTTTTTGTTTTTGTTTTCCTTCCATGCAAGAATGATTCTGTAGTGAGATAATTTTCTTTCAGTAAAAACAAATGTTTAGATTTGGAACACAGGGACAGTTAGATTAGTTTGCAAATATTACTTACGTGCCAACTACTAGAAATTTACTGAAAAGTATTTATGTCCTGAAATAGCACAAAACCATAAGGGAATACTCAACTGTATATCCGGTGTTAATTCAGCTCATTATTTGAATTCAAATTCAGTGAAATGCAACAAAAAAATATTGGCATTAAAACCCCTAAATGTATTGCCTGCATTTAGTAATCTTTTTGAGGAAAATTTTTAGATCATAAAAGCATAGAAGGAGATACTATAAATAATTCTCTATTTCTCTCCTCTCTCTCTCTCTCTCTCTCTCTCCTTCCTGGTGTGACATCCTGAGTCAATTTCCTTCTGCCATGATGTTCTGTCTCATCTTGACCCCAAGAGATGGACCTGGCTATTTATGGACTGAGAAATCTAAAACCACAAGTACTAAATAAACTTTTCTTGTCTAAAATTATTCTTGTCAGGTCTTTTGATCACAGCAGTGAAAAAGCTGACTAAAACAAATATTATGACTTCTCTCACAATTTAAATATATTATCTTAGCATTTCTGTTTATATAAATTAATCCATAAATGCCATATTATTTTTAATTAGATTTCAAGTTGGATAGACCAAGCACGCCTATTTGCTCATGAAATCAATAAAATCAGTTACTCTTTAAAATGATTACATTTAATATATGTAAGCTGAACAAATTCTACAATTTTTGAATGTTTATAAAATTTTAAGTATAGCAAAAAACTTCCCCAATATTTTATGAATGATATGTGAATTATGATGTGTATGTATTTCCACCATTTTTTAGGATTAAGATGGTTCAAATTAAATGCTTCTGTCTAGGAATTTTGACTATATCTGATAAGATGGGAATTGCAAAATATAAACATAGTCATGAGCAGAAAAACTCTGCAGATTACCAATATTAGTACAACATCCTCAAAAAACCAAGAGATTGGAATTTTAGAATAAAATAACTGAGAATATTTAAAGACTAATAACAGGTAAAAAAAATCTGTAACACAATAGGAAACTAGAGAAAGCCATTATGAATATTTTAGAAATATTGAGAAATTTCCATAATATGCAGATTAAAGAGATTCCAAAATTTTCCTTATTTGAAAGAAAAGACTTCCCAATGTATTTTCAATTATTTTAAAGTTTTTGCCCCTTAGACACATACAGAATGTTTATTTGTGTACCTGCATGTATCAATCCACTTTGATGAACCCCTATAGATGATTAGTTTACATTTGAAGTAGCCTCATTAAAAATGTACAACTCAAGAGAAGTCAATAGTTTCAGCCAGGCATGGTGGCACACACCTGTAATCCCAACTACTCCCAATTATCAACTGCAGCTAACTACATGAACAAGTTAGCTGGATCATTAGCATAAGGATGTTAAAACTGTTTTTCTGAAGGAAGTTTGGTTCCCTAGAAATATGATAGAAGCACAAAGAAAAATGTGACAATTTCAACAGTTTAACACCCTAAAAGTAAAGCTGGTCATTTGACAAACTTAAAGCATTTGATGCCTTTTTGCTTATAAATGTCTATAGGAATTCATCCTAGGACATGGTTTCATTGTTACACAATGCTACATTGTAGACAAGCGACTCTACCTCAAATCATGAGAGGCCACAAATATTTATAAGGAATAACCAGTAACTATAACTACCCAAATTAGTTTGATAAGTTCTTAGCAAGATTAAATGTAAGAACCTTCACAAAATTACTATAACAAATGGTGGTTCATGAGACCATAAACTGGAAAGTGTTAATGCTACTAGAGCCCTTGAGAAGAGTTCTCTATACCTGAGTTCATCCATAGTAGCTATAGAATCATTTTTTTTTTCCTTAGGGAATCTCATCTAAGGAAATCTAAGTCTCAAAGCTTCTTACATTGTATGTGTAAGCATGAATTTTTTAAATCAACAAATGGATACATGGATACATATAGATATCTGTAGGAATCCATATATTAGTTCCTTAAATATGATGGTTATTTTTATATAAAATATCCTACCTTGTTTAGGGCTATTGGCATAGGAAAGAATTATTTTGTTTCTAGAAACAAAGCATTTGCTTGTAGGTTTGCTTTCCTCTATATACAGGGACTTGTATACACACTGACTATATCCTTGATGTGCCATTAGAAGGGTCTAAAAGCAGTAATATCCCAGTAGCCATGAGCCCACTTGGCACTCAGGTTTCTCCTTGTTTTAGTCAGCTATTTTTGCTGCTGGGACTAAAAGACCTGACAAGAACAATTTAGAGGAGGAAAAGTTTATTTAGGGGCTCATAATTTCAGAGGTCTTAGTCCATAGTCAAACAGTTTCATTTCTCTGAGCTGGAGGTGAGGCTGAACATCATGGTGCAAGAGTTTGGCAGAGCAAGTTGGCTCACATAATAATGAGGAAGCAGAGATACCATTCCAGATAGGAAATATATGCCCCAGAGGCACACCCCCAGGAACTCACTTCCTCCAGACATACCCCATCTGCCTTCGGTTACCAGTTAATCCCATGAGAAGACCAATTCACTGAAGCTGTTAAGGCTCTCATAACCCAATCATTTCTTCTCTAAACCTTGCATTGTCCAACACAGGTGCTTTTGGAGGACACCTAATATCTAAACCGTAGCACTCCTCTAATAATATTTTTGTGGGACAGGTCACTCAGAAAACACACCAAGTCCCAGTTATGTCCAAATTGAAGAGTCTTTATTTATACTATCCAGGATGTTTCCAATAGGACCAAGTTGTCTCTGCAGGAAACAGCCTCCAGCCTCAACATTTTAGGATATTTAAAGGCAAAAACCACATTTGGGTTGACATAGCTGCAAGCAAGCAGGTACAGAAGCTGACTTGGGCAGTTAGTGAGATAATGTGATAGATATGTTGGTATTTCCCACAGGCCTTCCCATGTTGGCACAGCAGCAAGCAAGCAACAGGGAAAGGGGTCAAAAGGACCCTTGTTGAGTATAAGTTAGAGAATGGTTACTAACATCTAGATAATCAATCTCTGACAAGGTATATTTCCCAAGAAAAATGGAAGCCAAAGAGAGCAATTTTACATTGTATAAGAATGGCTATTTTGTGTTGCCAATTGTGTTATGCTAGGTAACTATTAATGGGTACAGAAGTTGGGTTTCCCAATGGGAGAAGCATTTCTTCCATGATATGGAGTCTCAGGTTAAAATGGATCTGTTTGGTTATTGCCTGCATAGCCTGGCCCATAACACTATTCTGCAGTTAATTGAGTCAGGACTCCTGGGGAAAATGGTGGTTCTAAGACTCAGATAGTAAATACACAAGATGTGCCTGGAATATCTTGTCATGCTAGAAAATAAAAGATATTCAAGAATGTACATGATGTCCAGCACATACATATGTGTTGTACACACAGCAAAATGTTGATGGGTTTGTGTTAAAGGGACACAGAAGTCAACTAAAGACTCAATGTCCTAGATTGGAATAGTTTGAGTAAAAAAATAATTAATGTATTACTTGACTGTAACCCATGAGTCCATACTCATATAGATAATTGGGGATAATAGAAAAAGTTTTCTTGCATAAAAAAAAACTCCCAAACGACTTATGTATATATTTTGTCCTTAAAAAGATGGAGCATAACTCTACTCCTTAAATGTGAGCTACTTGTTTGTGATAACTTCCTTCTGAAGGAACAACATAGAAGGGAATTTAAAGAGTAAATTTATAGTGGAGAAATCTGGTGAACACCATTTCAGATAGATGATAGAAATAAGTATCAACAGTGGTAAGTCATATAGATAACATGTAACTGTGAAGTGATGGAATGAAAATAGATCTTTACCTTTGAGGATTTTTTTTCCAAACCCATCAATTTAGTCTAATCATGAGAAAGATACCAGAAAAATCTCAATTGAGAGACATTCTAACAAAATAACTAACCAGTACTGCTCAAAACTCTCAACTTCATCAAATGACTAGTAAAGGAAATCAGGTGCAAGAAAAAAATAATGAGCTTTTGAAAATGTAATCATAATAAATTAAATTTGAATAAAATATTGACTTCCCTAATAACATCAATATTGGTCTACTAATTGCAATAAATGTATTATTTCATGTAACACTCTAATGATCATGATAAATGGGTAGTTTCTTTACCATCTGCACAATTATTTTGGAAATTTAAAAATGTTTAAATTTTCTGTGTTATGTTCAAAAGAATTTGATTAAGAAACATACTGAACATAAGTTTCAATGTTTTAATAATTCACAGAAACAGAAGGGTAATACTGTTATAAAGATACATGCAAATAGATAGGTTACATTTGGATGGCCTTAATGATGTCCAGCAATACATATTTTGCCTTATAAAATATACTCTTACTAGAATAAAGGTAAAATTAGACCAAAAAGCTGATCTGGAAAACTCACATGACCTTTGCTCCTGAATCAACTTAAGGATTACTTGATTCTATTCCAACTTCTGTCAAGTCTTTAACCAATATATTTACCACATACAATCTCACAGTAATCCCACTCTGACTTATATATAGATTACCTCTTATATTCCATCAATCTAAAGAAAACTATACATCTATTCACCAATCTAACAAGGAACAAAAAGCATGAACAAACTCCAAGTCTTCAAAATAAGAGTTTGTCATCTAGATCACATATTGGCAAGTACTTTCAGTGAAGGACATGTTAGTAAATGTTTTAGACACTGGGAACCATACAGGTTCTTTTGCAACTACTTCACTCTGCCACTATATATGAAATTAGCCATATACAATGGAATTCTAAGAGCATGGCAATAAATCTTTATATCAAATTAGATGATTATTCCAATTTGTCCTTGCTGTAATAATTTACCAACCTGTAATAGATACCATGATCTTCTAGCTGAAGAAATGGCATTATCTAAGGAGAGCTTATTAATTATCTGGAATTACCTTAAGCCAGCCACTGAAAGACACTTAAGAAGATTTGTGTAATTAGCCAGGCAAGACAGACAGTCAGTGACAAAATTAACAATGTCTATATAAGATATGATGAATGGAATGCCTTAGAAACACTCCTATGGAACATGGAAATTGAATAAATATTCAGTTACTTTGAAATACCCCTTTGACAACCATAGATACTTAGTTTTTTATGTTATGTTACATAGATAGAGATTATATAAATTATGTGTGTGTGTTTATGTATATATATATATATATATATATATATATATATATATATATNTATATATATATATATATATATATATATATATATATATATATATATATATATAAACTATCTTTGATAGCATATACCAAATACCCTGTGTTAGACAGCTTTCCTTTACTGTAACAAAATGCCTGAAATAATGAACTTAAAAATAGAAAAGGTTTATTTTGAATTTTAAGTTTCAAGGTTTTAGTTCATGGTCGGTTGGCCCCAATTGCTTTTGGGCCTGTGGTAAGGCAGTTCATCATGGGAAAAGCACACGAGAGTGCAAGTTTCTAAATTTATATGAGCTAGAAAGTGAAAAAAGAGAGAAAGAGAACAAGGTTCCACAGTCCCTTTGTAGAGTACCCCAAATGATTGGAGATCTTCCAGTATGTGCTACCTCTTAAATGTTCCACCTCCTCCTAGTAGTGCCATGGACTTTGGACCAAATCCTTAACACAAAGTGGGGAGCTTTGGGAGACAATCCTAATCTACACCAGCAGAGACACTGGTATTAGAACATGTACAGATCTATTCATCAAAACTTAACTTTTCTGGCCTCACAAAGCATTAGAAGATAGTATTAGAAGATGTACTTAGATCTATTCATCAAAACTTACTTTTCTGGCCTCACAAAGCATTAGAAGATAGTATTAGAAGATATACTTAGATCTATTCATCAAAACTTACTTTTCTGGCCTCATTCCCTACTTTTCATACTAGATAGAACAAACAGAAACAAGATTAACATTGCTACAGGATTTATGGAAATAAAAAAGATTATTATATAATATTGCAAACAACTCAACACCAACAAATTAGAAAACTTGCGTAAAAGGGACAAATTCTTAGACACAAACTATTGAACTTGACTGAGAAAAAAATCTAAATCTGAATACAATTAACAAATGAAATGATTAAATCCGTAATTACTAAACTACCCCCAAATAAAACATGAATGCACGTACACACACACACACACACACACACACACACATATACACACAGAAATAGAATGAAACTCATGAAGACAGAAATATTTGCTTAGGCTGAAATGTAGGATGATGCAGATATAGGGAGTTGATAGCTAAATAGTAATGGTATTTTTTTTGAGGCAGTGAAAATGTTTAAAATTGTGTTGTGTACATCTGTGATATTAAACCCCAAATCAATGGTTTTACTTCTTTAAATTGGCTAATGTACAATGTGTGAATTATGTATCAATAAGTTTGCATAAGGAAACAAATAAATGAAATTGTTGCCTCTAGAAGCAGATCCAGAAAGAACCAAAAATGACCCTCCAAATTAATAAATTTTAATTAATACTTAAAACTGATGAATGAGTCACTACACCATTTCCAAAGATTCCTTTGAAGGTATATTTATTGACCCATAATTTGCAATCTCATTGTGATGTTATTAATTATGCAAAGTCAATCACTAGCATAAGTTTATGAAAACCTTTTATTATTTTGTTGAAATAGGAGTGCTCTATTATGAATTTTATTCACTTGCTGTAGAAATTAGGCTTACTTCTAAGGTTATATGAGAGATTTCAAACACTTTATATCTGGAGAACTATTCCATTCATCTATTATTCACACTCTTACATAACCCTCAGTCAGAAGGCATTATTTAATCAAAGAGCTTTCCCTTTCAGTTTCTTTCTGAAATTTGACATTAAAAGAATTGCATAATGAATGCTATCAGCTGAAGTGTTAAACAAGTTACAAGACTTCCAGGGTCACAATAAAATTTTTCTAGAAATACTTGTGTATAAGCAATATCTGTTTATGGTGATATATACGTTTAAACATAGGAACATAATTCCATTCTCTGTGATTTTGAGTAAAAGACGTAAATTCCCTTATTCTTAGGTTTTTCATTTGTACAGAGATACTGGTCATTTGCGTTCTTCCTATATTACTTTTTAAAGATGTATCCACACATTTTTATGTTTCTCTTCCAAAGGTGTTCCTAGCCCAGTGAGAGAGTTCATGCATTTGGAATAAATCAGCTTGAAATTAGAAAATATAAGCAGTAAAGATCAGTGGGACAACATGTAAGTTAGCTGCATGTAGAACTTTGTGGGGCTCTAGGGTAGATTTCTATACAGAAACTAGAGTGGGATGGATCTGTGAAAATTATAAGCCCAGTGGGCAATGAATCACCTATGATCACTAAAGGACTTGGTCTAATGCTGCTTGATTTAAAAATTAAAATGTTCTTTGTTGGGTACTTCTTCCCCATGTCTAAGGAGATAAATTGGGGTTGTGAGCATCTGTGTCCTTTATCCATCCTCAGTGATATGCCTCCTTTCTCTAGAAAGGACCTAAAACATGAATATTTACTCTTATTGAGCATATAGTCTTGTTTGCAACAGGAGACACTACCATCAGAATTTTCCTGACTGAACACAAAATATTAATTTAATTTCCTTTATGAAAAATTTAAGAGTGGATTCAAACATCAATTTATTAAAATGGATAGTCTATTCTGTAAAAAAATAATCTGTGTTCACAAAAGGAAATCTGACCATTATATCTAAAATATATATTTCTCAGCTCTGGCTGTCCCTGATATATATACATTTATCAAAATAAATGATTATTAGTCTACCTTAGAGAGCTAATTTTTAAAAAAATTTGGCATATCATGGAGACAAATGTGATAGTCACCACAACTTATAACTACATCTGTCTAGTTCATAATGAAGTGAAAATGTCTGTAAAATGCAGGAAAGGTGGCACTTTCACCTAAGTCATGTTATTGTCTTTCAGATAATTTGTGATAATGGTGTAGTTATCCATCTCTGTGAAAGAAACATGCAAATTGAAATTACAAAATATTTAAGACAGTCCTCTGAAACCTGGGCTATATTACAGAATATTAGTGTCACATAGCAGCACTATTTCCAGAATTAATCTATGAAAAGGTCTTTACTCAAATTCCCAAAGCCAGCTCTGAATATTTCAGAGTAAGGCTAAAAATTAAGTGAAAGTTAGTAGTGTGATTCCAAAATTTAAAAAAAAAATGACAAATAGACAAAATCCAATTTTGAAGGAGGCAGAGCTGAGAAAGTAGCAGAGACAGGTTAATTTAGAATCTGTATAATGGAATGTTAGAAGGGATAAATCATCAAAAGTGCAGCTAAGGAGACAGATAATCAGGAAAAACTAATGAGTTGTCTCTATAAAAGAAATAGAATAATATTACTTTTGTTTTATATTTAGTCATTACCTGAAAAAGAGCACTGCATCTGTATTAAGTAAGGAAACTCAGCTTTAATCCTACTGTAATAACATGTGGATTATGAATTCTTGCTCTGAGTAGATAAGCATCTCTTTTTTCTCCTCCATCCTATAAAATAAGAAATAGTATGCATTTGGAAAAATGTAGCATGAACTACCAAATTGACCCAGAAGTCACATGCAGAAATGATGGATGACTACAATAAAGAGAAGATATTATTTTTTGAATCTAATACTTTCTCTAAAATTCTAAGACCAAATACCTTTTGTACATTACACTGAGTGTACTATAATTAAGAAGCTTAAGGAAAATGCCAATAAAAAATAAATGTGCAGTGTCAAACTTAAAGATTGAGTTAATATGAATGCACCATACCAAAATATGAGATTAATTACTGAGATTACCTCAGTAATCTCAATCCTATGTAAAATAATACACTTTGCTGAAATAAAGATTTTAACATTGTTTTACAATCTTACTTTGTAAACAAGATATTTTTGAATATGCATCAAAAATCACTTTCTTCCAAATTATTTCTTGATTTTTATATCTTTGAGCATAGGTCAGAGAAATTTAATCTTCATGGGTTTTAAAGCAGCCACATCAATGTTTACAGCACTTTAATTCACAATAACTAAATTATGGAACCACCCTAGGTGCCCTTCAACAAATGAAAGAATTTTTAAAATGTGATATATACACAGCCTAAATCAAGAATAAATTTATGGAATTTGGCAGTAAATGGATGGAGCTGGAGAATATCATGCTAAGCAAAATAAGCCAATCCCCCCAAACCAAAAGTCAAATGTTTTCTCTGATATGAGGATGCTAATTCACCATGGCGGGGATTAGGGAAGAATAGACTTACTTTAGATTAGGTAGAAGGGAATGAAGAAAGGAGAGAGGGATGAAGGTAGCAAGGACTGTAGAATGAATCAGACATTATTACATATATAACTATACAACAGGTGTGATTCTACATCATGTACAGCCAGAAGAATGAGAAATTATACCCCATTATATATAATGTATCTAAATGCATTCTATTGACATGTGTAACTAATTAAAACAAATTAAAAAAAATTAAAGAAATTTAAGAAAAAAAAAAAAAAAAACAACTAGGGTTGCCAGATTCCTAGCACTGCATTTATTTGTTAGAAGATAAAATCTTAGAATTATCCTCCTTTATAATATAGAGCTTCTATAACAAAGGACTGAAATAAACTTACTTCAATATGATTTTTGTCAGAACTCAAGCATTTTCAAGTGCTTTAACTTATCAAGGTTTTTAAAGCTACTTTCAAAATTGTGGACTAAATAAACAACTATTTTGAAAAGGAATGCAATAATATGGATTCAGTTATTTAACTTTTTGAAGCAGAAAATTTTATTTCCTGTAAACTAATATCACTGTCCAACTAATGAGTTAAGAGAAATTAGAGCTAGTTTCCCCACATACTTGAAAGGGAGGAAATAAAAGATGTTTCTGTTATTTTCAGTAGACTTCAAAGATGGGGGGAAACTCAGTACATTCTATCCAGAAGTGGTAGAAGGCAGTGCTAGCTTGCCACCTAGAATAGGGTGGGAAGATGGGAAGGCCCATGCAAGAAAATCAATGCAAAAAGTTTCAAAAGTGCTGCAGTCTGGCTGGGCACAAATCATGAGCCACTCAAGCAGGAACAAACTTTATTTCTGAACTCCACCAGCACACTCTACACAGGCTCCCGGGAACTCTCCCGAACGCCACCCAGCCACCCACGTGGTTCTGGAACCACCATCCCTCCTCCGGCACTTCCCCAACCAATGGGAACTCTCCAGGAATCCCTGCGAGAACTCCAAAGTAGTGGCACCCGAGGCAGCAAGAGCCACCCCATTGCCCGACATGACAATTATACAATACAATCAATCCAGCATCACAGCAATTATATATAGCTTAACTCAAATCATCATCTCAATGGTTCGCTGGCGTCACCTTACAACCATTCCCTCTGGCAAATGCCAGGTGTCATTCTGACCAGCCGTGGCTCTCAACACAAAAGAAATGTCTGTAGAGCTCAAAGAATTTTACTTTTATTTTTCAATGAATAAATATTAAATACTTTTATATTAAATAAAGGGTACTTCATTCCTTATGAGTTTTTAAAAATCTTAAAGGATCGGGCACTGGGGTTATGGCTCAGCAATAGAGTGCTTGCCTGGCATATGCAGGGCCCTGGGTTCTATCCGCAGCAACACATGTAAATAAATAAAGTTATTGTGTCCAACTACAACTACAAAAAATAAATATTTAAAAAAAATCTTAAATGATTCATTAGGTCAAATTATTATATAAGTTAAACAATAGTTATATAAAAAAAGTAATGCCTGACAAATCTTCTTTCAATTTTATTGACTTTACCAGCTTTGCCCTTTCATACCCCTCAAAGGGTTTTCTTCCTCTTATCCAGGATCCTGGGTCTTGACAGAGGCTTCAGATAATGCCTCTGTCAAGCTATAAGATGTCTGGGATGAGGTGTTTCCATTCTAATGGAATTTTCCTCCATTCCAGGTAAATCTGCATTTTCAACTTTCTCTGTCCTCATAGGCTTTGCTTCTTAGCATGGAATTTCAAGACTTCAGCAAGGCCAGGATACCACAAGAGCAACCAGGAAGACCACCTACTCCCCAAGGCTGGCCTCCTCACAAGGATGTACATGAATCATGGGAAGACAGACTTGTAGCTTTTTCCACATATGTCTTGCATTGCTTCTTCTAGTTTTATTTTATTGAAATCCTTACAAACCTGCAGGAATTATCATACATGCAGATCACATTTTTTTTGTGTGTGTGTGGCAGAGGCTGAATCTTTACTATTTTTGATATATTAGATCATGTCATCTAGAGAGAAAATTTAACTACTTTCTCATTAATTTGGATATTGTTGTTTCATTTTTTTTCTTTTGGCTGATGGTTCTGGCTGAGACTTCAAGTACTACATTGAATGGAAATTGTGAAAGTGAGCTTTCATGTAGCCTTCCTCACCTAGGAGGAAAATTTTCTGACTTTTCATCCTTGAATGTTCTGTTAGCTATGGGCTGATCTTTTATGCCCTCTATTGTGTTGAGGTACATACCTAATTTGGTACAAGTGTTATGAAGGAATGTTTAGCTTCATTAAATGCCTTTATGCATCTATTGAAACAATTACATTCTTTTTGTTCCTCATTCTCTTAATGCAGTGTATTATATTTATTTATGTAGGTTGAACCATCCTTGCATTCCAGTGATAAGTCCCACTTGATCACAGTGAATTATCCTTTTTAATGTGCCCTGGTGTTTTGTTTGACAGTATTTTGTTGAGGATTTTTATATCTCTGTTGATCTAAGATACTAAACTGGAGTTTTCTTGTACTGTCCTTGTTTGCCTTTGGTATGAGGCTAAGGCTGGCTAATGAGTTTTGGAAATGTTCAATCTCTTCAATTTTTTTGAAGAGTTTGAATAGGATTGGTATTAGTTCTTTGGTAGAATTCAGTTGTGAAGCCATGAGGTCCTTAATGTGATGGTAGTTTGTTTTTTTTTTTTTGTTGTTGTTGTTGTTGTTGTTGTTTTAATGATTCATCTGTTTACCCACTACTGGTCAGTTAAAATATTCTATTTCTTTTGATTTAATCTTGATAGACTATATGCATCTAACAATCTACCCATTTTTCTAGGTTATCCAATTTTTTTGGTATATGATTTTTGACAGTAATTTTTTGTGATACATTGTACTTGTCTGGTACCAGTATTGGTATCTCCTCTTACATTTCTGATTTTATTTATTTGAATCTTCTTTTCTGGTCTATCAAAGGCCTTGATGATTTTGTTTATCATTTTAAAAATATAACTTATTTTCCTTGCTCTTTTATTGTTTTTCTATTCCCTATTTTGATTTAATTAATTTCTGCTTTGATCTTTATTATTTCCTTTAATTAACTTTGGATTTATTTTATTCTTTTTCTGATTCCCTGAGGTATAATGTTACATTATTTATTTGGGCTATTTTTTATCTTTTTTGATGTAGTCATGTTGCTACAAATTTTCTTCTTACCATTGCTTTTGCAGAATTCCATAAGCTTTAAAATATTGCATTTACATTTGTTGTTCTCAAAATATTTTCTAAATTTCCTTTTAAAATTTTCTTGGCCTGTTGTTTAATTACCACATATTAGTGAATTTTCCAATATTCATTCTATTGTTGATTTCTAGTTTCATGTCATTGTGTTTATAAATGATATATGATTTCAATCTTCTTAAATTTGTTAAACTTGTTTTCTTCTACTGGATGATCTATCCTGGTGAGTGCTCTTATATGTAATTTAAAATAAGAAGAAGAATGCGTATTCTGCTGCTGTTGGATGGATTATTCTGTATAAGTATGTTAGGTTTATTTGGTCTAAAATGGACTTCAGGTTCTTATTGATTTTCTGTCTGGATGAACTTTCCATTGCTGAAAGTGGGGCACTGCCGTCACCTTCTAGGACTGTATTGCAGTCAGTCACTCTTTCTCTTCAGATATATTAATACTTGCTTTATATATTTCAGTTCTCTAATGTTGAATATTTTGCTTATCATTGTTCTATCTTCCTATGAATTGCTCTCTTTATCATTATATAATGAGCTTTTCTGACTTGTTCTACAAGTTTTTGCCTGAAGTCTATCTTGTCTGATGTAACTACTCCTGCTTTCTTCTGGTTCCCATTGCTCTCACTTTCTGTCTTTGTGTGTCTTTATAGGTGAAGTCTGTCTCTTGTAGGCAGCATTTATTTAAGCTTTTTTATTTAACCAGTCAGCCAGTCTATTTTAATTAGAAAATCCATTCATTTATATTCATGATAATCATTGATAGGTTAGGACTTACTACTGCCATGTTGTTTGTTTGTTTGCTGGTAGTTTTGTAGATTCCCTTTTCCTTCCTTGATTAAAATATCTCAGTGTACTTTTAATAAGAGTGAATTTGATTAGAGACTTTCCAATGAGTGGATATTTTTATCATTCCCCATATTTGGAAAGTTTTATGCTATTTTTTCTTTAAGCTTTCTATTCCTTTGTCTTTCTTTTCTCCTTTAGTGAATCTAAGATATTTGCTCTACTGATAGCATTTCACAAATCCTAGAGGTTTATTCATTTTTTTCCTTTTATCTTCTGTGCATAAATAAACTGTCATTGAGTCCATAGCTTCTTTCTTGTGAATGATTAATTCTGCTCTCAATGCTCTGTACTGCATTTTCTTTCATTTCATTCATTGTATTTTCTAGCATAAGATTTTCTATTTTTTAAATAATTTCAATCCCCCTGTTAAATATCTCATTTTATTCATTTATTATTTCTTCATTTTTGTTAAGTTTTATGTCCTTTTTTGAAGTTTGTTGATCTTCCTGAAAAGAATGGTTTTGAACTGTCAGGCAGTTTGTATATTTTCATGTCTCTGAGGTCATCTACTAGGAAAATATTGTGTTCATTGGAGGTATTATATCTCCTGTTTTTTTCATGTTTCTTCTCTTATTTTGATGTATGCCCTTTTCAAACTTTATTGTCTTGTTTTTCTGTGGAGAGGCTTTTTCAATTTACCATAAGTTGCCTTTAAAATAGAATACTAACCCCAAAAGTAACATAAGTTATTAATAATCGAGGTTTGTAAAAAAATACCAGGAACTATAAGATTTTAATGAACAAGAGTTAATCTGTGAGATGCTAATGATAAAAGGGCCCAAGATCCGACATGTCAAAACGTAAATATAAAGATTATATACAATGCTAGAAACTATGTACAAATTTGGTATAACTTAATAGAAAGCACTGCTAGGGAATCTAGGCAAGATGATTAACAAAGAAATCTGGGGTCAAATTTGGAAACTCATAAATGTGCTAGGAAGACTATTGTATTCCATAGATAAGGAGAATTCGCTATAGTTTCTCATGATCGAAGCTGAATTGTAGAAACATTTCTGATAGGTATGTATAATGAATTGGAGAAAGAGACTGGAGCAGAGAAGAGAGTCCAGTAAGAAGGATAAGACATGGCCTGGCTGGAAGAACTTGGTTTTGATTTGAGAGATCAATAGTGACAATGGTAGGAAAGGGAATAAATCTGAGATCTCCTTCAAGATTAGATTGGGCAGGAGATGGTTTATTGATAAGGTAAAATAAAGGGAATATATAATAATATTCTTTTTCTTGGTGAATGGGGAAGACTAATTCTATGAGAAATGGGAATCATATCAGAGGAGTATATTTGAAATGAAAGAAAATTTAGTGTTTGATGTCATATCTGGATAGCTTGCAGGATAGCTGTGCAGATACAGCTGAATACAATGAACATGTTCACTCTTTCCTTTTATTATATTATTTTCAAAACTTTTTAAAAAATTTTATTTTATTATTATTATTTTTTAATGTGGTGGGGATCGAACCCTGTGCCTCACACATGCTTGGCAAGTGCTCTACCACTGAGACACAACCCCAGACCTTTTATTATAGTCTTTTCTTTGTGTTTGAGTCTATTGGAATTTTTTGATGTCATATTTTCACATGCAAAAAAAAAACATTTCATTTTCAAATTTATGTATTAAATTCTCTAGTCTTGGAAGCTTTCTAATTTCCATGGGCCCTTTAACTATGTAACTACATTTTAAATTTCTAAATGATCAGTGACAAGGAACTGTGCTAGGCACTAGACTCAGGATCATCATAGAGCACTAAATCCTGTGTGTCTGAGATTCATTGACACACAACAGAATTCTCTTTGTAAACATAAAACTGCAATTAAACATTTGGCTTATTGTAAGAAGCTTCTATATTGGAGTTACAATGTAGATAATAACAAAAAATTCTAGGTCAACAGGGAAATTTGATTTTAGCTTCCATTTAATTATTACAAATCCTCTCATAATAAAAATACTACTAATATGAACATGAAAGAAAGTAATAAGCATGCATTCAACTCAAAGTGTTCCTGCCAAACAAATGAACCCAAGTATTCAGGGCTCAGTATGACTTTAGCTCACTCTAGTAAACAATCATATGCTTCATGTTCAATTTCTGGAAGAAGTCAGCATTAAGATAAACTAGTAAGTCAGAAAGTCCCTCTCAGCTGACTGGCACGTTGCCTACAGTGTTTTGATCAGAACTCTTAATGACAAAAGAATTATTTCTCCTGGGCTGAGTTATAATGGATCACTTCAGAGCCGAGTGTTATTTTGTGAATTGAGAAAGAGAGCTTCCCTAGAGTTATAATTATTTGTAGTCATGGAGATAGGGAAAATTGATGGGGTTTTCCTGACAATAGGTCAAAGAGCTGTTCAACTTAGTGCCTGGTATTTAAACTCTTGGCTCTATAATGCTAGAAATCAATTCTGCAGGAATGAACTCTGCCCTAAGTGTATTTATGCTTTTTTGGGTTATTTTTTTTAACTCTGTTGGTATTTATTTCATGACCACTAAAGTAACATGGTTAAATTGAAGAATAATTATTTATTTGATTTATTTTGTTTCTTCTTTTTTTATCAAGATAGCACTAAGGAATCAGAATTTAAGAAAAAACTCACTTATGTTTTAATTATATTTGATTACAAAATCTATTAATATTTAGTTTCATAAACATTCCCATGCCTAGAAAATAACACTGTTCACTTAGACCAAATGCATTTAGTAATCAAAATGCAAATTTTAACAACCACATAAGCTTAGTAAAGTTATTAAACAATCAATTTTCATAAAATCAAAGCTACCAAACTTATACATGAGTATATGTTGAAATACTTTGGGGACATAGTTGAGATTTGAGGCTTGAGGATCTGCAGATATTAAGGGCACAATCACCCTATACTTAAACAGGAAAGGAAATTGAAAGGAATTTTAAAAACTTTTGCCTCACTATAATTCTATTATACAAAATTCAAAAACACATAAAAATTTTAATTCTAGGCAAGTTAGCCAAATCAATAGAAGCAAGGTGTATTCACTTCTGATAAAAAGGAATTTTATGAAATAGTTTGTCATAAATGTAAAAATAAATATTATTAAGGTGTTAAAAAGTGAAATGTGGATTCTCATAAATTAAAAGTCATACAATAAGCACCAAGATAAATTAATCTCACAGACACAATGTTAGCAGAAGAGAACACACATTGAGTATCTAAGGTGTGGTTCTAATTACATAAAATGCAAACACATGTAAAACTAGTTTGTTGTTTAAGAAGTCTGGATGGGGATGCAGTGGCCCAAAGAGGACTCGAGAGGGATTCTAGAAGTGCTGATAAAGTTCTTACTTGCTCTGGGTGCTGGTTACCAGTGTGGTCACTTTGTGAAAAGTCTTTGTACTATAAAACAAATAACCCAGTCAATAAATGGTCTAAGGAACTGAATAGACACTTCACAGAAGAAGAAATATAGTCAATCAACAAATATATGAAAAAATGTCTAATCTCTAACAATTAGAGAAATGCAAATCAAAAGTACTCTAAGATTTCATCTCATTCCAGTTAGACCAGCAATCAGCAAGAATACAGGCAACAATAAATGTTGCCAAGGATGTGGGGAAAAAGGTACACTTATATATTGCTGGAGGGACTGCAAATTGGTGCTACCACTATGGAAAGCAGTATGGAGATTCCTCAGAAAACTAGGAATGGAATGACCATTTGACAGAGATATCCCCCTCCTTGATTTATACCCAAAGGACTTAAAATCAGCATACTAAAGTAACACAGCCACGTTAATGTTTACAGCAGTTCAATTCACCATAGCTAAACTATGGAACTAACCTAGATGTCTTTCAACATATGAATGGATAGAGAAAATGTAATATATATATATATATATTTTTTTTTTCCCAATGGAATATTATTCAGCTTTAAAGAAGAATGAAATTATGGCATTTGCTGGTAAATGAATGGAATTAGAGAATATCATGCTAAGCAAAATAAGCCAATCCCAAAGGCCAGATGTTTTCTCTGATATGCAGATGCTAATTCACAATAAGGGAGGGGCCACTAGGGAAGAATAGAGTTACTTTAGATTAGGTAGAGTGGAGTGAAGGGAGATGGGGGGAGCTATGGGGATAGGAAAGATAGTAGAATGAAACAAACATTATTACTTTATGTATAAATATGACTGCATGACTGATGTGATTCTACTACATGTACAATCAGAAAAATGAGAAACTATACCCCATCTATGTATGATATAGCAAAGTACATAAATGCATGCATTCCACGTCATGTATAACTAATTTAAACAAAAAAATTAAAAATGACAATGTGTAATTTACCTCAGTTATAATGTCATGTCCTTACAAATAAACAATAAATATAGTTCAGACATTAAAAGACTTTCTGCTAAGCAAGTCCAACAGGAAAATCCAAGGTGTCTTAAAAGAATGCATTGCTTTGGGGTTCATTTCATATTTAATGTTAGAATTAAAAAGTTTTATAAAAAGTTACACAAAGTAAACTAAAAAAATTAGAATATTAAAATGTTAAGGATCCAATGGAAATATAAAGACATGAAAGATTTCCAAACATATATTTATTAGTGTTATAAATAATTTCTGTACACATTAGTCTCTTTAGCTAGCTTAAATTGTCATCCCCATTTTCTTTTCATCCAAAAATACGCCACATTTGTTTATATTTTTGTGCCTTTACATTTGTTTTTCCCTCTTCCTAGAATGTTCTCACTCAAATATTTAATCTTGGTTAAGTCTATCCTCAAAGATTAAGTTGAAGTGCTAATTTCTTTGGGAAGAGATCTCTTGCCTTGGCCGGAGCAAGCTGGAAATTCGGGTGCCCCTTAACATGCATGAGAAATTATCAGAGTCACACATTCAGGCTTGCAAGACATTTAATGTCTAAATGTGGTGCTGAATTAAATGGCCTAAATGTGGTGCTCAATAACTATTTCATGATTTAAATTGAGTCTCCTAATAAGGGAACTATTGAATTGAAGACTTATAATAATGATTATAAGCACATCACATATTTAAGGAAGTTTAAAATATTAACATATATTCAATATAAATTTTGTAATATTTATATCTGCATTTTAAATTCTTTGAATCTCAAAGGAATAAGTACTTAGTTCTTAGTTCTCCGGAGCTCCATGAGTAGTCTGTGGGCTAACTTGTATGTTTATGTCTCAAAAAGTAAACTTTTACCAAAAAAAAAAAAAAAAGGAAGAGAGTGAGAAAGAGAGGCAGGTGGGCAGAGAGATAAAAGACAGACCCTGCCAAACACCAAGCAAATGAGATTCCTAGAATGGAGTATCACCGAAGTGAGATGCTCACAGTTCATTCTCCATTGTCAACTCTCTTTAAGTCTTATCTCGATTTGCTTTTTACCTGGCCACAGAGAGTTTTCACATATGGAATGCATACATAATATTTGCTGATATCTACAAAAGGATGCTGTAAATGTTCAAAAGATTTTAGAATCATATAAGAGAACTGAACCTGACCTTCCTGTAGCAGAAGGTAGTGGGGTTTAGGGGCTGATTATAAGAGTACAATATATTAGAGACCAAAAAAAAAAGGAGGGGGGGTGAGGAGAGAGAGAAAGAAGAAAATGATATACCATCACGTACCTTGAAAAGAATCAGAATAATAGCTTTAACACAAAATAGTAATTCTTTCATTTTCTATTTCTGTTCTCTTGTGATTCCTGGCTTCATCCTCTATCTCTATGTGCCAATAGTTTTTCTGAATTGTACATGGCATAAAGTGGTCATTCAGAGTTCTTATTTATAACTTTTGCATTCACAACTGAGTTGGGATTTCTAATTCAATTTTACATTCCCAGAAAAGGAGTGCTTATTGTCATAGACTGGTTTGATTTCAAAAGAAGCCAATCAGCTGTGGCCAAGAAGTCAGTTATGCTATGAAAGTGAGGCTAGATTATTTTACACACACACACACACACACACACACTGAACATTGGTGATGGTAACCATCAAAGACAACTCTCAAGCATAGTAGAGTTGAATAACGTGTCACCCCAAAATCCATGTCCACTGAGAACTTAAGAATGTAATTTTATTTAGAAATATAGCCTTTTGAGGATATTGTGAATGGGGTGTTTTTCCTCATTTCCGTTTCAGAAGTTTTGTCGATGATATACAGAAATACCTTTGATTTATGCGTGTTGATTTTATATCCTGCCACTTTGCTGAATTCATTTATAAAATACTTGGGAATCAACCTAACAAAAGAGGTGAAAGATTTATACAATGAAAACTACAGAACTCTAAAGAGAGAAATAGACGAAGATCTTAGAAGATGGAAAAATATATCCTGTTCATGGATAGGCAGAACTAACATCATCCAAATGGCGATATTACCAAAAGTTCTCTATAGGTTTAATGCAATGCCAATCAAAATCCCAATGGCATTTCTTGTAGAAATAGATAAAGCAATCAGGAAATTCATATGGAAAAATAAAAGGCCCAGAATAGCAAAAGCAACTCTAAGCAGGAAGTGTGAATCAGGCGGTATAGCGATACCAGATTTCAAACTATACTACAGAGCAATAGTAACAAAAACAGCATGGTNTGGCTCCATTCCCAGCTTTCCAAGAAATCTCCATACTGCTTTCCAAATTGGCCGCACCAATTTGCAGTCCCACCAGCAATGTACAAGTGTACCCTTTTCCCCACATCCTCGCCAGCACTTGTTGTTGTTTGACTTCATAATGGCTGCAATGGAGGAAGCATGCAATGGAGGAAGGATAGCATCTTCAACAAATGGTGCTGGGAAAATTGGAAATCCATATGCAACAAAATGAAACTGAATCCCTTTCTCTCGCCATGCACAAAAGTGAATTCAAAATGGATCAAGGAGCTTGATATCAAATCAGAGACGCGCCGTCTGATAGAAGAAAAGGTTGGCTATGATCTACAGTCGGTGGGGTCGGGCTCCAAATTCCTCAATAGGACACCCATAGCACAAAAGTTAATAACTAGAATCAACAAATGGGACTTACTCAAACTAAACAGTTTTTTCTCAGCAAAAGAAACAATAAGAGAGGTAAATAGGGAGCCTACACCCTGGGAACAAATCTTTACTCCTCACACTTCAGATAGAGCCCTAATATCCAGAGTATACAAAGAACTCAAAAAATTAGACAATAAGAGAACAAACAGCCCAATCAACAAATGGGCCAAGGACCTGAACAGACACTTCTCAGAGGAGGACATACAGTCAATCAACAAGTACATGAAAAAATGCTCACCATCTCTAGCTGTCAGAGAAATGCAAATCAAAACCACCCTAAGATACCATCTCACTCCAGTAAGATTGGCAGCCATTATGAAGTCAAAGTTTTGATATTTAAAGAATAGTTAAAAAATTGAAAATGTTAAGATCTGAATCAATAGAGAAAATGCAGTTATCAATTAACTACAGGTGCTAAGTAATATAAAGGAAATACAAATTAAAAAAGACTTCAGTTTTTCATCCATCAAAGTGATATAAAGTAAGAAATATGACACTATCAAAAGTTGGCTAGGTTTTAGTATAAAGTTGGATTGGCTATTACACTACTGGGAATGTGTATCATTAAAACTACTCTGGAAAATAATTTGGCAGTGTTTACTGAAACTGAAAATAACCTATTCCCCAGGTCAGTTCTCTTCCAAGTACATACACTAGACATATATTTATACATATACACAAGAAATAAGACACAAATGTGCTCACTGTGGTATTTTTATAACAGAAGTCTTTGTAACAATTTAAATGTCCACCCAAAGAAAATATAAAAACAAATTATGAAACATTCAGAAATGGAATATGATATACACATTAAAAATTATTTTCTACTACATATATCAATCCAAAACTGTTCTGTCATTACTATCACTGCCTTTCACACAGGTTCATCTTCTTTGCTATCTTATCCCTTCAATGCTCCCATTAACAAAATCTCAACTTTCCCTCTACTATACCCTTCACCATTGCCATTAAACCTGATTTCAATAAAAGACACCATTTTGACCAAAGGTCATTGATCAACTAGCACTTCCTTGCAGTTCTACTTTGCATCAACACTCCAATTAATTTCTTATTCTCCTAGATGATATTTTCATACCTTATTCTCTCTCCCCAAACCTCCAAGTCTTCTCTACATTGATACTCTTAGCAGATGATTTTATTATCAGTGTCACTATGGAAATAATAAAATCTGCAAAATTTATCACATCCTTATTAATCTACTAACTTACCATCATCCATACCACATACTCTGTCTTCATTTCTGTTATTTTATAAATTGTCCATATAAAACCAACTCATCAATTTATGCATATATCCATCATTTCTTTCCTGCATCATTATTTTTTACTATCAATATACCATCATCTTAAAAAGAGAAATTCTGTGACCTTCCTATCTCTTCCAGCTACTGCTTCATTTCTCAGAACCTTTTTTTGGGGGGTGTGTGTGTGTGCATATGTGTGTGTGTGTGTGTGTGTCTATTAAGTCTTGCCACATTTAAAAATACCACACACTTAGAGGCTTAAGGCAAAATAAATTATCTCACAATTTCCTTGGGTTAAAAGTCCAGCATTGGAGCTGGGTCCTTTCCTCAGAATCTCAATTGGTTGAAATCAAGATGTCAGTTGAAATTATGATTGCATATAAGAAATTCATAGGTATCCTCATTAGAGCTCATTACTTCTTGTTAGAATTTATTTCCACATAGATGAAGAAATGAATTCAAAGTTTTCTTGCTTACCATAAACTGGAGGTATATGGACTCCTAGAAGATATCTGCTTACTTACTCTCTCACAACTTGACATTTACTTTTTCTTCAAAGTCATGAGAATTTACCTCTAAATTTGAATGTACAATTTGAGGATTTATTTATTTATTCCTTTTAAGCCTCCTTGATTATGTGAAACCACCTGGATAATATCCCCTTTGATGAACTCACAGTTCTGATTTGGTTCTTAAATTACATAGGCAAAATCCTTCCTTCTTAGTCACCTAATGTAATCTAAGCACTGAAATGACTATCCTATTCCCACTTCCATCCACACTCAATGAGAGGAGGCTATCATGTACAGACATGTACACTGAGGGCAGAGAAATCATGGGTCATCTCAGAATTCTGCCACTGCACCTTTGATGTAAAATTCCTTGAAAAGATGGTCTGTCCTGTTTATCACCAATTCTCCTGTCTTTGTGCCTTTCTAATCACCCTGTCATCTACATTGCTGCATTAAATTAACTCTTGTAAAAGGTTTTAATTGTATTTGCACTACTAACTCTACCAATTATTTGAATCCTCATTTTACCTTAGTTATCTGCAGCATTTAATCAATTTAACCAGTTGCATTTCCTGAAAAACACTTCATCTAGCTTCCACACCCAAGAATATCTCTGCCAGTTATCCTGACTTTCCTTTTGCCTCACAGAATGCCCCTCCTCATTCTTCTTAGCTGATTTTTCTTCTCAGTGAAGCTCTAACATAGTATAGTACCTGATGAACTAGTTCTTCTAATCTACACTCATGCCCTAAAATACCTATGACATGACATTTCCCAATTCATGCATCATCTGAGACCTTTGTCTTGTAATTTATGGGGCTAAGGGTATATCTCAGTAATAATAACACAGTAGACAATTATGAGGTCCTAGGTACAATTCCAAGTGAGGAAAAGAAAAGACAGAGAGATCCATATTATTTTATCTTGCTATTACCTACGGTCTCCATTTAGATTTCTATCCAAACAACATTAAATAATAAACTGATCAAGAACAATATCCTTGTCATTCACCAGGTATGTTACTCATATTCTACAATTCAATTGATTTTAATTTCATCAAATTGTTCATGTCTAAACCCATGGAATCATCACTTTTTCTTTTATAATGACAGATGCTATTGGCTATATCTTTAGCTATATATCATGCATCCAATAATGTTTCAACATCACTACCACCAATGCAGGTGGAAAAGAAAGATAATATAATTTAAGGAGCTTATTTATAAATCAATCTAAATTACAAGGTCTAGTCAGATAATACCCCTGTTAAAAATTCTTTAATGAATCACATTGACTTTAGGATTTTACATGGCCTCTGTTGAACTTTAGCTGTATTTCCTCTTTATCTATAGATGCCAAAATATATATTAACCTGTGTAAGGAGTTTTCTCTGTTTGTGATATCATCTCAGTCCCTCTTTTCTATCCAGAAGCCAATATGCCTTGCACTTTTCTTATCTGCCACGTTGAAGAATCATGGACCATGCAACTATGTTAGTCTTCCAAATAATGCAATGGCAAAATTAAATAGAAAAGAGATGAAAATTCACATTTACTTGTGATGGACATCTCAAACTATTGTACTTGAAATCAGTCCTCATTCTCATTGGCCTCTTCTAATGAGTTGGGGAATAACATTTCAAAAGTGTCATGAAGAATAAACAAAAGTCTTTCAACTTTATTTGGTGTTCTCATAAGTATTTATGAGAATTCCTCTTCCTAGTCTAAAGGTAGAATCAAAAATCATTAAGACTGAGTAAAATTATTATTACTACATATTTCAGGCATTCATGTATTAGCATTCTTATCTTAGGGAAAAGAAATCCATATGTGGTAGACAAAATAATGGCTCTCCACAACATGTCCCTGTCTTAATCCCTGCTACCTGTGACTCTGTTATGCTACCTGGCAAAATAGAATGAAGATTCTTAATGAAATGAAGGTTGTAAAAAACTTTCCTAAAGAATTTTATCTTAGAATATTTGAGTGTGTCAAGGTAATCATGTGGTCCTTAAAAATGAAGGAGAGAGGGAAAAAATCAAAGATATATGTTGACAGAAAAAAGAAGAAAGATTGTCATATTGTAAAAACTGTTGCTCTAGTTCTTTCTTGAATCCTAGCAATATTTCCCTATTTTAAGTTTCCCCCTTTTAAGTGTTACATGCTTAAAATAAATCCCCCAAACCCATAATCTTTTTTTTTTTTGGGGGGGGGGGTACCAGGGATTGAACTCAGGGGCACTCAACCACTGAACCACATCCCCAGGCCTATTTCATATTTTATTTAGAGACAGGTTCTCATTGAGTTGATTAGCACCTCACTGTTACTGAGGCTGGCTTGAACTTGTGATCTTTTTGTCTCAGCCTCCTGAGACTGTGGGATTACAGGCATGTAATCACCACGCCCAGCTAAAACCCATAATCTTTTGTTTCAGAGAGCTCAGAATTCTGTTATCCAATCCTGAATAAATCTGAACCTTTATACTATATGAAGGGAAAAAACCCCACAAATCTGTAAATCACAGATATAACATTTTTTAGAAAATAATTGATATGACAAAGAACATGAATTGAAATGACATGAAATACTCCTATAATTCAACAATAAAAACTATAAAAATTGGCAAAGATTTAAACAGACCATTCAAAACAAGGCATATGAATAGCCAAAAGTACTTAAAGATTCATAAGATCTTTAATTATCAGAGAAATACAAATTAAACCAGAGTGTGATATTATTATATACCAAAAAGCAAAGTAAATTTAAAGTAGCATTTCCATATGTTTGCAAAAATGTGTGGTAGCAATGAAAACTCTAATCATGGTGGGAATATAAATAGTAATACTGCTTTGACAAGCTGTGGGGCAATTTCTTGTCATGTTAAACATAAATGAACCAAAAATTCTACTCTCAAGAAAAGTAAAGACAAATTTTCATACAAACAAACATACATTCATTGAAATTTCATAGAGACTTTAATCATAGTAGCCCCAAATTGAATACAACTCAAATGTTCATCCCCTTGATAATTAAAACGGAATAGTACCCCAAAACAGAAAGGGAGAAACTTGTGATATTTGCATTGACATGGATGAATATCAGATTTATTCTGAGCCAAAACAGAAAACAAAGCATTGTGTAGGATTCCATGTTTATGAAGTCCTAGAATAGGCAAGTGTAATCTGTGAGAAAAGATGGAAGCCTCAGGTTCTCCTTTTATATGCGAACTTTTAAAATAAATGCAGATTTGTGTGTATTAGAAGCACAATTGCTCAGAACATGTGTCCAAAAAGGTAATATTTGCTATGTAACTAATCAGTGTTTGAACACACAATTTTATAGTATGATCACAACACTATTTGTTTATTTGTTTATATATAACTTAGGGAGAAAGTGTTGAGAATTAGGTAGCTGTGCAGCCTCTGTTGTTCTCAGTTACAGAGAAGTCCCCTACTTCTGTAATTTTTTAAACCTCCCTGGATAATTTTAATAGGCAGACAAATGGCAAACCACTGATTTTATTCATTGTCTCTAATATCAGCTGAAGGAGATATAACCTTGAAGGGTACAATTTGAACAAAACAACTTTCAGGAGCAGAGAAGTGATACACACAATTTCAGAGAATTCCAGGGGAAAATGAGGAAGATTTGCATGCAGATTCCCAAGGTTCATCCTATAGTCATTTGTTTTAATTGCTTGATATAGACTCACATGCCGTATATTGGAGACATAAGTCTCTCCCTTATGTTTCTTGTCCCTTATACTTGTAAGGGAGACATTAGTAGGGTCATTTAGCTAAGATACACTTCAGGTATCCATGCTGATACCTGAAAGTTAATTACTCTTTTGATCATCTTGCATTTATATCATGAGTAATTTCTCCATTTTTTTCTTTTAATTCAAAGAAGATTTGGAATGTACTCTTTAAAATTCTAACATAAGTTATTTCTAAAATTGAGTTTGAAAACACAGTTTATGTTATTTGCAAAAGGGGGTTAAATATATTACAATAATTAAATCCCTGCTCAGCAATAAAAACTGTAATTCTGGTTGCTACACAATTGGGAAGTTTGGAGCCAGCTAATGAAGGAAAAATGGAAAATTATACTTTGAGATTTAGTACATTCAGGTATCAATGTCTTACTAAGCTATTTCTTGAACCTTTCTGCATATGAACTTTAATTAGAAGCGTAATTTTTGGGGTACCAGTTCAATACATATCAATAAAACCTGCCAAATTTTTAGTTTATTTTTTAACTTTGACATTATAAGAATGATGGATGCGAGCTTGGGGAATTTCGAGTAGTAATCTAGCGTGGGAAGCCAGTGGGAGGTGGGCCCCAGGCATCCTGAGGACAGACCATGGAAACCCTGGCCAGCCGCGGTGGCCTCCAGGCCTGGCAGTGATGAAGAGAATAGATGATTTACTGCGATGAGAATTTGCTTTGAATATTTTAACATTGCAATGATTATTCCTTAGTGTTCACATAACTATTGTTCTCTCTGTATAAGAAAATTTATGTCTTATAAAACTCAGTGTCCAACTTGTTGTGTGACAGTCACAGAGCCAGACCTGAAAAATAACTGCATACTAGATGAACTGGTAAAAAGCTTGAATTTTGTACAGAATCATCTGTTGCAGTTCGCTTTAGAATCATCACCCATATCACTTGTTTCTTCCTCTTCTAAGAGACTTGCTGTCAAAGTACATACTCCTGGAGGTTACTGACATTCTTTAAAGCAGGGGAGCAGATTAATGGACAATTCTTGATCAGAGTTGTCAATAAAAGAAAATGACATTAAATTCAGCCCTCAGAAAGAGGCAAGCTCTTCTCTGGAGACCAAAGCAGCATATTTTATGGGAAAGACAGCCCTTGACTTCTCAGATACTAATGGTCATGAGATACCCTCTACGTCCACTTTGAAGCAAGTTTCCAAAGTGGATTGTCCTGTTTGCAGGGTTAGCATTCTAGAAAACCACATCAATAAGCATTTAGACAGCTGTTTAGCACATGAAGAGAAGAAAGAAAGCCTCAGAAGTTTTGTTAATAAAAGGAAGCCACCACCCAAAATGGTGTATAACTTGCTCTCTGATGGTGATTTAAAGAAAAAACTAAAACAGCATGGATTGTCTACTCAAGGAAATAAACAGCAGCTTATTAAAAGGCATCAATAATTTGTACATATGTACAATGCCCAATGTGATGCTTTGCATCCTAAATCAGCTGCTGAAATAGTCCAGGAACTTGAAAACATGGAGAATACCAGGATGCATCTTGAAGCAAGTAAACTCAACAAAAGTGTAATGGTTTTTACGAAGGACCAAACAGAAAAGGAAATAGATGAAATTCACAGTAAATATCATAAAACGCATCAGAATGAATTTCAGCTTCTGGTGGATCAGGCAAAAAAAGAATACAAGAAAACTGATGGAATGTCAAAAAACAAAGTAATGAAAAAAGATGAATCTAGTAGAAAAGCTGTTATCTATGCACATGGGACAGGAAGATGATAAAATGAAATTCTCAGATACAACTTCAGTAAGAAATCACTTTCCTCCATCAAATCTATGCTCCCCAGAAAAGATGAAGCCTGATAGACAAGATGATTCTTCTAGTTGTACCAATATTCAGGAATCAGCTCTTTACTCATCGGAATCAGCTTCATGCAATAGTTCCAGTTCAGACATCATAAGAGATCTTCTGGAAGAAGAAGAAGCCTGGGAATCATCACATAGAAATTATCTTCAAGACTTAGAAATAAGCCCAAGACAGAGTCACCTCACAAGAGCAGCTGAAAGTGCTGAGATTGAACCAAGAAACAAGTGTAATAGGAATTAGTGTGGGCTGTTGCTGATTTTTCAATTCAGTGATCAGAATATGGTACTTTTAATTGCCATATATGGATTTCATATTTATAAATGTCCAAGGGAAGATGTTAATTCCTAAATGTTAGGGTTAACTGATTTCTAGTCTCTTCCGCCTTTCCAGAAAAAGTTAAGCATCCTCACTTGGTCAGTTGTCTTCTGCCTCTAAAACGTTTCTCCTTAAAAACAATATCCACATGTTCACCAGCTTTGCAGAGTGGGTAAACTATTTGGGAAAGGGATTTTGTTTGGTTTCTGAATTTCAAAATGTCCTTACACCATCTTCCTTTTCTTCCATGGACACCAACTTCACAAAAGCATTCTTTCTGCCTATTTACTATAACAAGCACTTGAGTTAAGAGTGTCTGTATTTTGTCCTAGTTCACATTCTTAGTGTGTGTAAGTACCTGATGCCGGTATATCAGCGCACCCATGACAGCAATTCATGATAGTTATTTTCTAAGTTGAATGTAGTTATTTGTCAAACTTATGTTTTACACAATACTCAGAACAGGATTATAATTAAAAGTCACAAAGTTAGTATTATAATTTTTAAAAAGTTACAAAGTTAGTGTTATAATTTAAAGTCACAAAGCCACAATAACTTTGAAGCATTAAGCTTATTCTTCTGAATGGCTCTTAAAATAGATTATTGTTAGTATTTTTTCAGTTGAGTTGATCAAATCTCCAACATTTTTGAATCCCAGCCATTTAATGAAAAATATGCAACAAATGTATTTTGTTAATGAAAAAAAAAAAGAATGCTGGATGCTAAAAATGACAGGCAAAACTTTGCCAAAAAAGAAGATTATCTCTTTTGTACAGTGTCAAAATATCTTCTTCAGGATGTTTTTCAATTACAAAGGAACAATCAGTATTAATACAATGGGGAAACCTAGGAGATACCACCTTAATCAAATATTATGTCTAACATTACCAGTAGTATGACATGTCAATGTTCACATACTCCTTAAACAATTATTTACTGATGATATAATATTACTTATTTGATATTCTTATAAAAAATGCATAACATCATTCTAACCAGGAGAAAACATCAGGCAATACCAAATTTAATTATAATACCAAATTATTCTACAAATTAACACAGAATGATCAAAGTCATGTAAGACAAGGAAATTATGAAGAAATATCACAGAGGAAGACCACAGGGGTATAACAGCTAAATGCAGGGCAGGATTGGAGACTGGATCCTGGAAAAGAAAAAAAGCATTGCAAGATGAAGCAAGTGAAATGATACTATGTTTTGTCATTTAATTAATAATGTTGTATTAATGAGAATTTGTTGATTATAATATTTATATGTACGTTGTAAACATCAGGAGAAGCTAGATAAATATGAATATGCATTGAATGTTCTGGACTATTTTAGTAAATTTTCAACAAATCTTTGATTACTTTGAAACAAATTTTATATGTATCTATACATACATGCAAACATACACACCCACACATGTATGTACATGTATATTGGGTTTTAAACAATCCCAGAAACATCTGGTTGCAACAGATGTTCCTCGGGATCATCAAAGCATTCATGCTGCCCTTCTCTCTTTGACATGTCCCTATTTAAAGCTATGTGGCTATGTAGGATGCGAAGATGTTGAATCTTGTTTTTCTTTAGAATCAGAAAGCTTTTAACTGTTTCAGACCCCCATTCCAGAACGTGGCACTTCGGATTCCATACCCTGAGACCCTACTTACTTCCCTCCTTCAGTCAGCCCCCATACCTAACTTATTTTGCAAAAATGGAGTGGCTGTACAGTTGGTAAAATTTGTAATCCTTGTAGAAAAGAAACATCTTGGGTTACTGGCTTAAAATCAGCGCTCTAAAAATGAAGCCTGAGTCTGGCAAGAATGCCACTGAACTCAGACACGCCCCATGGTTCAACAACAACAACAAAGCAATGTAAATTCTGAATACATCAATGAAGAGCTGCCTGAGAAAGTTACTGCTTTAAATAGGAGCAATCGTGGTTCTGAAAATGCATCCTCTCTCTCTACCAACTTCCTCTAAAGCAAAACCTGGCCTACTTTTTAAAGGATTTCATTATTCCCCAAAGCCCTAACTTCAAAAAACCAAAAATGATCATAATTTTTTCTAAATGTTGTTAATACACTCCATCCCCGTATAATGGAGCTAGGCTTTCTCTTTGAATTGTCATCATTTATGAATGTGACTTCTCTGTATGACCAGAATGCACATTTCTTGAAAGCAGCCCATCATAACTAGTATCATACCAAAAGTTGCTTATGCGAGGAATTATTTTGTTTCTTTTCTGAAGTAAATTGGAATCCATTTATTACTTAAAAAAAAAAAAACTGTAGAGCACTAAAGACAATCTTACATTCATTTGGAAAATATCTTTAAGATTTTTCTCAATTTGAAATGTTGTAAAAACAACAACAAAAAATGTTATCCTCCATAGACTGAGAACAGACACTTTCTACCAACATATTTCATTGAAAAGAACTGAAACACAGGCCAGTTAACTCTTTCTGTTCCACAAAGATATGATGAACA
Source organism: Marmota marmota marmota (assembly GCF_001458135.2). Lineage (NCBI taxonomy): Eukaryota > Metazoa > Chordata > Mammalia > Rodentia > Sciuridae > Marmota > Marmota marmota. The sequence continues at coordinate 14,612,580 of NW_025999977.1, forward strand.
AACAAACAAACAACCTTTCCTAACAAGAAGAACAAACAACCGTATGTAACTCATCATGTCTGAATACAGGACAGGACTGTCAAACCTACTGTTTGTTAATTCACAGATTTAAAATTGGCTAGTTATGATCTGGGGATGTAGCTCACTGGTACAGAACTTATGTAGCATGTACCAGGATCTAAGTTCCATTATCAGTATTGCAAATGGATTAATTAGTTAAAATTCAGTGTTTGCTAATTCTTAGAATCCCACAGCTTTGTTAATTCTGAAGATCTTGGTGGTATTAGACAGGGTGGATTACATTTCAGGGAAAGGGAAGTGATGTGTATAAATTCTGAACCCAGAGAAGGGCAGAGAGTATTATTACTTCTGAGGCTAGTAAGTGGAAAGGAGGGAGGGGATACTGCTAAATCCAAGTAGACTTTTCTTCTTACAAGAAGGCAAATCTTTTTTAGCATCAAAGATTTTCAGTAAATAAGCATTTTCTTAATATCAATAACACAGTAACAAGAAATACTTATAGGATTTTTCTGCTGTGGCACTTTATGCACATTTCAAACACTAATAGTTTTAACAGCCAATTATCCAGAAGTAAAAATAATTCTGACACTAAAATGACTAGCAAATAATACTTAAGGTTTTTCCAGATAGATTTCAAAGACTCTCTTGGGTACAGAAGCAATGTATGAAAAATCCAATTTGTGTGAAAAAATTAATTAAAAGACTGCTGAAAAGACCCCCAAATTTTGGCAGCTTTGCAAAACAAATATGCAAATAATGCCAAGCTTAGATGTTATGAAAATGATATTCACTTTTTGAAAAAATATTTCTTTGCTATAGGAATCGAATTGTTGTGATGTTACATGACTTTTAAACTATTAAGTAATGCATTTGTCCTTGGTGCTAGGAAGTTTCTAAAACTGCTTTGATACCATTCATTTTATTTCTAACTTACACAGGAATAAACCAAGCAACCATGATTTTTATTAAGCTGGATTTGGAAGATATCAGATTCAAGCAAAGCATATAGTCTATTTTTCTCTTTAAAAGTTATACTCATTACATTTACTCAAATAGATTGCTTTAAGTGTTGAAACACTTTAAAACCATAGTAAGGTAGGCATAAAATGAAAAAAAATAAAGAAATACAACAACAGATTTTTCTTATCAAAAAATTGCTCTTTTTATTATAAAAATAAATTTAGAACAAAGTCAATTTACAGTTAGTTATATCATTGTGAATCTCACTGTTAGATTCAAAACTAAAGTCTTTAAGCCAAAGGCAAACTGTGAAAAAATTTCAAATAAAAATATACCAAAGTAGGATTGGGTAGGTAACTATCTGTTGTTTTCTTATTTATATTTTAGAAGAAATAAAAACCTCTCTAGTTTCAAGGAAAAGAGAGTTGGTAAGTCATAAATCAAAATGAAAATGTATCAAGTAGTAATATGTGTATTCATAAGCAAAAGTTATGTGTCTTTTAATTTCTTTAGTCTATGGTTATCTTTCTAAAATTGAAAAAAAAAACAGTTTAACCTGTGTCTTATATTCTTTCTAAACATTTTCATGTAGCTTTTGCTTTTGTTGGGTTTGCTCTCTCTATCCTTATTTGCACACATATTTTCAACATTTGAAAAGTACTGAAAGTAATGTTTTAAGTTGGTTTTCCAGCCAGTGCTAGTGGGGGTAAGACAGTATAAAACTTATAAAAGCCAGGACAGTTTTCTTTTCCCTTCATGTCACCTACTCCCCCAAGAACAAAAGCTATCCTGTTGCCCTTGAAAAATTAAGAAAGTTCAATAAGCTGGCCTACTATGAAAACCTGTTCAAAGAGTGGTTTCCGATCCATCCTGATACCTGAAATTATCATCACTATTTATTCTGACAATATAAGAAGTTGAAAGTTACTTTAAAAACAAGGTCAAAGTAAAATGTGTACTGGGCAAAGATAATGGGCAAGCAAGAATTCAAGGAAGACAATTGGGTGGTTATAACAGAAGAAAAGACAGAGCTTAATTTCAGTGAAACAAGATGTGTTAAGCAGATGCAGTTATTGTTGAGTTTGCAAATGTTTTTCTGTTCAGTTCAGACATCTGTGCTTGATAATTTGTTCCCATTCAAGTCTGGCTCCTTGTCTAGCCAAAGAGACTGGGAGATAGGGTACTGTGTTCCTTGATGATTACATTTCAGAGGGAAGACTCCCAAGTCCTTGAGAGAGACATTTCCTGGGTTGTAAAACAGAGAAGATACTGAGAGAAGATTTACACGCAATTTCAAAGGGACAGGGGGAAGAATTTATACTGTTGTAAATTTTGTTAAGTAAGTGTTCTAAGAAGAGAGAAATCTGGGCCTATAGACAATAAGAAATCTGCCTATTTTTTACCAAATGATAATAACTAAGGCCATGATATTTGATACAAATAAAACCTCTATAAAGGATACAAATATAACATTATCATCTAATAGAATGCAAGTAAAAGATGGTTTACTCTTTTCACTCATAGATGTTTCCCACTCAAATCCCTGATCAGTAGAAGAGACCAACTGGAACTCAGGGCAAGACCCAAAAAGCCATTGGGGTTATTTGTGGCAGATGTGGTCCTCTGACCTAGGTGGACCTCTCCAGCAGAGGTGGGATTATTGTCTTTCCCAACAATAGAACAGAGGTGGATCAGAAATAAAAGGACTAAACTAAATTACTATAATTGTCTGTGGGGCTAAAGATAACCAGATGGTGCAAGCTCTTCGATCAGGTGACCATCCCTGTATTTCAATGTATTCTTCAAGAGGTACCAAGTGAACATAGGAAACACAATGCACTTAGCAGAGAAGCACCATGGATGGTTAATTTGTGTCAATTTTTCTGGGCTGCAGTACCCAGAAAGTTGGTCAAAAATCATTCTGAATGTTTCTGTGAAATACTTAGATAAGACTGACATTTCAATTGGTGGACTTTGAGATGGAGGATGTAGCTCAGTGGTAGAACGTTTACCCAGTATGCTCAAGGCCCAGGGTTTGTTTTCCAGCACCGCAGGGGAAAAAATTATATCAGTGGACTTGGAGTAAATATTGACTTCCAAAATATGAGTGGGCCTCATGCAATCATTTGATGGCATGAATAGAACAAAAGACTGGCCTCTGAACAGGGAGAAATTCTACAGCAAGAATAAATTCTGCCTTTAGACTTGAACCACAGCATCATCTCTTTTCTGGATCTAGCCTCCCAGCCCACCCAGCAGAATTTGGACTTGCCAGCTCCCACAATCTCATGAATCAGTTTATGCTAAGACTCCTCTATTTTCAGTTATTTAAGATATGAGTCGAACGATATTTTTACACGGCCACAAAGAGAATGAGAACAAGAGATCTGAATGAAGATCATTCCAGATTGCTACAGAGTTAATTAGGAAGGAAGGAAGGAAGGAAGGAAGGAAGAAAATAAATGCATCCAGCCTCCTTCATTTTAGGAAACCCTTTCCTCGAATGAAAATGATTCCTATTTTGCATTTAAAAGATAAGTAATAAATAGCGAAGAATAACAATTATGGAAACCAAATACAGGATTTCTGAATCCTAACACTATTGGTATTTTGGCCTATATAATTCTTTGTTGTGCAGGCTGTCCTGTTATTTGTAGGATGCTGAATAACACCTCTGTTCCACTAGATTGTAGCAGCACTCCCCAAATATGTTAACCAGAAATGTCTTTTAAATGTGTTTTGTTGAATACCCACAAGTGACAAAATCTCTCCTGATCAAGAACAGCTGGACTAGACTGGAATGGAGGTACACCCTGAGATTTGGAATATTTGATAAGTCACATTTATGCCAAATTTTTATTCAAATTCTTGTTATGTCAATCTAATATTAAAAATAATGAATTTTCTTTGAGAAAATATGTAAAGAAAGGCTAAATAAAAGAAATATTAGCTAGTTTTAACTGGAACTCCTTTCATATAACCCCAGTAAAAAGGAGTCCCCAGTTCAAGAACCATAGGCATAAGGAGACCAAACCAAGTATCACTGTCTCATGGTGGCTTTTTTACTGTTATCATCTCTAAGTTAGTGTCTATGAGGGATAAAAGGAACCAGATAATTTCTCAAATGTCTTCCATTTCTTGAAATCGTATATATCTGTGAATTATAAAAAGGCATTGAGGAAATTTGGAGTGGTTAATTATTAAAAATACCTTAAGAGTATATATTAGATAGCTTAAATGAAGTAAGATCTTATCACATGAGAGATTATTTTTCTGTGTGCTTCTAGAAGGCAAATTTAGGACTAATGAGTAGAGATTACAGGAGAGTAAGGGGTAGATTCAGCTCAATATAAGAAACAATTTTCTATCACTCCAAGCTGCTAAAGTGGATTGAGGCCATGGGCTCCAGTCATTTAAAGTGCTTGAGCTGGTAAATCATTGTAGTGGGTATCATAAAGGGATTTATGCATTAGAAAAAGATGAGATTGCTTTTGAGGTTTCATTCAGCTTTAAATTATATGATTCTAGACAGATCCTATAAAAATTAACAATGTAAAAATATTGTAATTTTTTTTTCTAATTAGCTGTACAAAAACAAAGAAAATAAAAGCACTTGCCAAGAATGGCAATTATTCCTGACTAAAAACATGTTCTTAGCAAACTACAATTTTCTCTCTGTGATGTCCTTGCAGGGAAGTGAAGTCAGCACTTAGGGGTCACATGTTGTAATATTTCTCAGACAATGGAAAGAAAAAGGGAACTTTTGCATCCTCCTCCTGTCTTATTCCTGAAAACTTTCATTTGCTATGCCTCCAGAGAAGAGCACTACAATCAGTCACAGCACAAAAGGTGACCTCCAGGGACTTCAAGTCTCACCTCCCTGTTTCAAGAATGAACAATCAGGGAAGTGTTGTCAGGTTCATTTGATCCCTTGACAAGTATTCCACAGGCTAACACTGGAGCAAACATCTTTAAGCTTCTTTACTTTCTCATCCATTCACCAATTGTTGACATAGCACTTGCACTATTTCTGAATGTTTCCATACTTTGCACAACCCTCTGGTTTGCTTTCAGTGTGGAAATATTTTAGGACTAATTGAAGATACACAAAGTTCTTTGGTTGGTCACACATCAAGATACATATAATATGTTTTGATATGTCTGGGAAATTTTCCATATCAAATGTTCAAATGCAACAAAGTCATCTTTCTTTGTGAAAAAAAAATAGAGTGCAGTGACTGAAAAGAAATAAGACTTCAGATGAATTCAGAGGTCAAAGGCAAAGTCAGAATGCCTTGAATGAAGGCTGGCTCAGGGCAATATCACACAACAAGGCAGATTTATTTTAATATTTTCTGTTCATCCTTTCATGTTCATTCAGCAAATATCTACTGGCTGTAGACTATATTCAAGGCCTTCCATATTTCAGAATCTTCTGTTTTTAAATTTTCTTGGTTTTCTTCTCCAAAGAAAAAGACCTTTTAATTGCCCAGAATCCCTGTTGCTTGGGAAATTGGTAACATAAAAAAGGATTGGCATGGCTACTTGCAGGGTTTTGTCTTTCATTTTGTTTTTAAGCCACTTTTAAGTGAAATCAAAAGACAAATTATCTCAGAGTAAATTTTGATGGAACCATCTGGACAGGGAGATTGTTTTAGGCAAAGATGTTATAAGAATTCTTTTAACACCAGTGAATAAAACAAAATGCCCTATGATTTGTTCTGCACAAGTAAGGGTAATTTATTAAGGAGAATTTATTAAGGAGAATTTATTAAGGAGAAATATTTCAATAATTTTTTTGTTGAATGGGTGACTAAATAAATTAATAAAGAAAAATATGACAAGAAAAATAGAGTTCTTTCAGCAATAACTTCTGTTTGATCGTTTTTATAACACAGTTGTCTATGTCATCTCCTCAATCATGCCCAAATCAAATGGAAGTAACTTCCTGTGTTCTCTCCCTAGTTTTTTTTTCAAATTCAAGTTCAAAATTATTAGAGTTGTCCAAATATTAGTCATCTGTATGCAGGTAAAACTATGAATCCAACAAGGAAATCTGCAATGAGGAAAAATAACTTTCAAGGGAATTCAGAATGCAATATTATATTTTCTGGAGTACTTGAAGAGCAGATGGTGAAGGATAAATTTAAGTCTGTAGAAAAAGCAAGTGCATCTATCAAGGGAAACCAGATATCAGCATGTAGAATGTGTTGCCCTTTTATTTTTAGAGTGAACTATAATGTAATTCCCTGAAATAGCAGTGCTGCTATCATAAATATCCTTGTAATTATGGGGTTTTCTCAGTGTGTGACCAAAAGAAATCTGCATGATCACTACAAGAACTACATAGCTAGAAATATCAAGGAATTCTTGCTGCTCTTGAAGGTCTTTTGTCACTTAAAAAGAAAGAAAAGAAGGAAAAAAAGAAAGTGAAAGAAAGATACTAAAGTCGAATGGTACTTATGCCTTGTATTATGGGAGAGATGCTTTATATTCATGCTAAACTTGAGAAGCTGAATACATGAAGATTACAAGGCTTGAATGAATGGGGGAAATCATTAGCTAAAAGATTCCACTTGGAAACTGTAAAAGACGGGCAGACATCTCCTTTATGCACCACTGATGGGATGAAAAGCATTTGAGGGCCTTTAATAATAATTCTTTGTATGTGATTTCATTGAGTCTTTCATTATTTTAAATGACCTTGGTAGTTGATGCATACGTTCCTGGTGAGAACTGAAGTGTAAATTATTACCATATTGAAATGAACTATAATGTGTCACTTTCATTCATTTTTATTAGTAGTATAGGTTGCAACAATAAATACTACCTACTTTAATACAGATATAAATCCTATGTAAAAAAAAACATTTATTGGACTTTTAGGCAATCTATATCTTTAAATATGTATCCTTACATTAATAAATCAAGTAATATATTTACTAATTCTATATAGATTCCACAATCTACATATGTATATATATATATATATATATATATATATATATATATATATATATATGAGAAATATGTATATATATATGAAAGTATTATCTTGACCTGAAATAAACTAGTTTGCATTAGATTGACTCTAACAAATCCTAGCATACCAAGAAGGTCGATAACTCACAGTAGTAAAACAGTTCAGGGAATGTACTGTTATTTTTCTATAAATTAGTTTCAAACAAACAGCGTAACCCATAGAGAGCTAGAATTCTTGGCACTATGATACTGAGAAGAAGCCTTTCCATTTACTAAATGAACAATTTATCTATCTTAAATGTGTGCCTTAAAATCCAAGTAGGAAAAAGATTTAAAAATAAAAAATCATTATGAGTTATTCCCTCAGATCCTGTGTTCATGATATTCTTGTGTGTTTACTGTTTAGTACTTGTAACATATAATAAAAAAGAAGGTTTAGCATGTTAAGGAAAAACATCTTTCTTTAAATATTAAACTGTATTAATCACACAATGGCTTCCATAAATTTATGCTTTATCCTGAAATAATTCCTTGCAAATATAAAAATTGAGAGGAAATTCCATTTATACTATAATCCTTGGACATTTTAAATGGGCCTGTCTCAGAATAGGAAAAGATAATTATGGCTTTTGTCTGGGGAGGAGGGGGTAGGTGACTACTGAGAAAACAAAAACAGAAATCTAAGAAGGGAATTTTTTAAAAACCTTCTACTCTATACTTTTTCACTCAATAAACTACCTGTTCATTGTGCTCTGCTAACAATGTCTGTCAGTAACCCATTCTATTAAAACCTTATAGCAGTCTCATTGGAGTCTTTCATTTTCCCCAAATAGCTAATGGTCATTTCTTCAACAAGTATTTAATATGTCCTATTTGATGCCAGTCACATTCTCCACAATGGGAAAAGAAAAGAGAACAAAAGAGAAAAGTCGCTAATGCTTTCTATTTACTATATCTGGAAATTCATTTACTATATCTGGAAATTCAAAAAATAAACAATATAACTTTTGATATCATTAATACATGTAATAGGATAAAAAGTAAAATGGTACCAGGAAGAGGGTAGTATAGAGTATGAGTGGAAGTTTGTTTAACGTGTGCTTAGGAAAGGCTTTCTAAGATGATATTGTTTCAGTCCCCTATGCAAAAATCTACAGAAAGAACGAACCAACTAGAGAAAGTATCAAGGGAAAAAGTCCTAAGATGAAAATTACCATTTTCCCTGTAAATAACAAAAAGACTGTTGAGACTGGAGTACAGTAAGAAGTGATAGTGAAAGGTATGTTACAGAGGCTGCTGGGCAGATCATTTAGGAGTGGGTTTGTAGGGCACAGAATGGCAAGAAGCCCCCATTTGCAGTTCCATAGGAAGTTATTAGAGTATTTTAATCCTCCATTTTGGCTGTTGTGAGGAGAAGGATATTTAGAGGTATTTCACATGCCATGTCAACTGGGCTTGTCCTCTCTCTTTAATTATTTTGGAGAAAAAGATTTATATTTGTGATGGACTTACTTTTTCTATTTCCATAGAAACTGTCTGACTATATCAAGTCATAGATGTTATTTTTCATCTTATATTTGTCAATTATTTCCTTAGGCAAGTAGTGACACTCCCCTGTACTTTTTACTATTTAATCATGACTTCTTTTTGTACTTCTGCCAATGTAAACTAAATATCTTATTTTACTCTGACTTAAATGAGACTTTTCTACCTAATCTTATTAAAATACTTAAATGAATAATTTCAATTAAGTTATTAAAGCATTTGATTTTAGAAATAACATTTAAATTATACCTGTCAGCATGGCTTTTACTCTATGTGATATACTCTTCCTCCTCCACAAGAACCCAAATGTCTAGAATAAAGAATTCACTTCATAGCAACAAAACTACAACTTTTATCCACATTCAAAAGCAGAAACAGATCAATCTGATATTATTAATTTGAGACCAAGTAATCTAAGCTATTTTTGAAACCTGACTGTATTATTTTTCCACACTCTATATTTGGGAGCATTTTATAAGTTTAATGACCTAATGTGACATTTTACATGCCTCAAAAATAGCCATAGAAACCTCAGTTTAAGTATGTCAAAGAGACAATTATCATACATTATGACATGAAAAATGGAGAAATTGATAATGTCCTTACCTTCTACTGTTTCGTGTCTGACAGTATATTGAGAAATACCAAAAGTTAATGCAATGCTTATCCAGATTACAGGTCCAGTGAGTGTACACCACAAGCTGAACTTGAATTCTAAGGTTCTTAATAATAAACTATGACTTATTGTTGGGCCACTTGGTTTTATAAATACTATTTTATTATATGATAGACATGCTTCCTTGTCTTCCTTGTCTAGTTCTCAGACTCAGGAAACAAGGTTTAGGGCTTGGCAGTTAGGATAGTACATATGCTTAATTCAGAGGTGGCATCAGTCTCCAGCTTTAACTTTAGCCCCAACCAGTTCAATTTTTGCCCCCTATTAACTCCTTATTCACCCATAGGCCCAATTTATATGCAAGCCAAACAAGGCACTCTACCAACAGGCTACATAAGTGTGCACATACTCATAAGCAAATGTTTATGACCTTGAGTGTATTTGGTGATTCAGTGTTTCTGGCTTTGGCTAACCATAACCTAGCCAGTGCCCAGCCAGGGCTACACACTAAAAATATAACATGGCCCACCAGAATCCTTGGAAAGTGAGCCTAACTAGAGCCACATTAGGCCTGCCCACAACACCACTCCTTTATGTATTGCGTACTACCATGTAACTGCCAACATGGCAAAGCCAGGTAGTTTGAATAGTGACACTATGCACCACAAAGCATAACATACTTACTGTCTGTCCCTTTAAGACTGAATTCACCTAAGAATGAATAGGACTTTGGGGGAATAATGTAGGGATGAGGAACCAACAGGAACATTTGTAAAGGCTCAAAGAGACAGTGGGGACATTTGTGGACTATAAGTGTTTCCATAAACTAGTAGTGGGGGAAAAGGTACAGTGAAAGATGAAACTGAATATGTAGGCAAACAACAAAGGATAAAGCATATTTTGGACACCAAACAAAGACACTACTATGGTGACATACTTAAGTTCTCGAAGACTTAAGTAGGCTAGCTTGACACTTTACAAATGCTTAAATAAATATGGATGTTTTAGTTATGTTTTTCTGTTCTCCCACAACAAATATGACCCATTTGGTAGTCCGGTTGGGTCTTCTAACTTTATAAGAAGCAGAGAAAAATGTTATTGACAAATTTTTATTTCTTCTCCCCCCCAAAAAAGTTTGAGATTCTTATTTCAAGAACATAGTTTAATTTGTGTACATAAAATATAGCATATCATGAAAATCAATTGGACTCTAACAATTGCTATACTATACCTTAATAAATGGTGCCAAAGAAGTAAAACAAAAAAAAATGAGAAATTCATGGCAAATAAAAATTTAGAATTAGCACCATCTATGAGTTGTTTTACACAGAATATAACATAGTGGCCAGAATTTATAAAGAAACTTTAATACAAATGCCATGTTTTATGCTTGATTCATACAATATCTCAGACCTTAGCAGAATAAGGTAAAAATTTCTATGTCTTTCTTTCTTCCCCCTAACATAGACCATTGACTAAATATTTCTTAAATGACTTTTCCTCCTGCACCAATAAGAAAACTAGGACAGAGGTGAGTCAATACCTCATGGTTAAAGCTTTTAAGGTTATCAGTTACCATAATCAGCACCCCACTGCCTGAGTTCTCATCAGGCTGTGGTCTGTGGACATCATCTGCTCTCCTCCTAAAGAGAAGTTATTCCCTTGATGAGCTTCTCAACATACTTTCTGTTCTTTTGCTGTCATCTCTAGGTCAAGCACTCTGGGTGATGGAGTTAGGTTCCAGCTACTTCTCTTTTTTCTTCAGCCTGGACCTAATTGCTGTACTATGTGATTTGTTCTCTATGTCAAGGGTCTCAAACTCATATGGCTTTAGGAACCAGGTAAGGTATACAAATGTATGAAATTTCTGGACAACAGTGGGAATGTTAAGGACTAAGGAAAATGGGGAGTTGATAGCCAACCGAAAGCCCTTGGGTTTAGTTAAAAATCAAGTATGTTGCTGGTCAAACTAAACTGTTCTGCTCTGAATCAGATTGCCACTGTCAAATGTTATTACTTTTGATCCTGAACCATAAAAAAAAGTTCTTTACAGTGCTAAAGCAGTTGTGAAATGAGTATATGATGGGACTAATTTAGAGCCATTTTTATGGTTCAGATATCAAGAAATGTGGGAATGAAGTCAATGGTATATTTCTTATCTTCCTTTTGTAGTGGTCCAGTACTCAAAACAGGTAATAATGTGTCCTCCTCCTTCTAGTTAATTCATTCTGTGCAGATTCAGTACATTGTTTCTCATTCTCATGCTCTCTTGCTCTTTCTCTTTTCCCTCACCACCACACACACCTCTCTCTTGATTTCACAAGGCATTTGCTCTTTACTGTGTAAGAGTATAACTGCCTCAAAAAGGAAAATATCTGAATGGTTATATAATGTATTTTGTTATAAATAACTGTTCTGATAATGGTTCCATCTATTAATGTTTAGGAATATTCATCCATCCATTAAAAAGTGAGCAGGAAAAGGAACTCTGCTCTGTCCTTTTGTGCATAATTTATGTATGAATATCACAGACATATTTCAGGCATGTGAGATTCAAACATGAGAAACATGGCACATGCAAGTTAACTTAAAAATAATCTATAAGTAATTCTGTTTTATTTTTTTTCTAAGAAAAATTTAATAAAAGCACTAATTATATAGTCAAGATTTGACATATTTGAGAAAAAAGAGTAAAATTCCTAAAGAAATTAGGTAACAGTAATTTAGAGGGATTTTTGCTGCCTGATTTTTTATTATTACAAATAATTTCAAACCACAGATAATAGTTATGAAAAAATAAGCACAAATTTTCTGCCTTCAGAATTCATATATAGTTTATATAAGAGACATCTAATTTTTTTTTTCAACCAAGAGGCAGGAAGGGGAAGATAATGTGTTTTTTATATATATATAATTTTAAGTGTCAACTTTGGAAATACAGAATTCCAAAGGCACAGAGGAGAAATAGCAATTTCTTGATATGCTTATGTCTTTTATAGTATCTATTTTTTTTCATAGTACCTAGAGAGCTAACCCATATTGGATCTATAATATAAAGTCATCTTATTCTTCCTTTTGTCAATTTCTAGTATTCATATTTCATTTTTTTTATACAATCAAAAAGACAAATATCATCATCACACCACCCACACATTCATGCTGCCCACACCAAATAATGAATGGGGAGATGATTTGCTTAGAGCTTAATGTGGTAAACTCTAAGTAGAATTTCAACGTTTCTGCCTCAGCCTTAGATGTATAAATGAAGACTGAGTTCCAGAGATCATGAACGTTTTCTTAGTAAAAAAAAAAATGGAAGATGTTTTCTCCTTATGAGAGATGTGGGAATTCGAAGAGAAGAAAGGAGCAGAGTACAGAACAACATTCTTCTCTTAGATCAGAGCTGAGTCAGGGATAAGAGTGGAGTCAGATTCCCCTCGTAGGTAACTTTACATCTTCAGTGCCAAGATTTTATCCAACCATTGCCATAGCAACCAGCTTCATGCAGGTGTATCTCATAGCTCCTCAGATCAACTGCACTATGAAATCTCTTGCTTTTAGCTGAGGCTAAAATGCTTGTGCAAACCTGCCAGACCCTCACACAGCAGGGCAGCAAATGAGCCATGGGGTTGTACTTGACTAATGGAAGAAAGGTCCCTGTGATTGTGGATAAAGTCTTCCCACTTCTGTCTTTTGGGCAGATAATTCTGAAGTGTATTTTTCTGGACTTTTCTGAAGGTCCCGGTGGGATCAAGTCCTGATTACTTACAGCAAGCACCACATGTAGATTGCACTCTTGTGTGCTATATAGATCTAGCCTTCTTCTATTGCATACTTTCTTACTCCTGTATTTCTGTCTACTGATAAATCTGTCCCAAATAAGTGGTATCTAAGCCTGTTCTGTTTCAAGGTAGTGCCTACCATAGTTATCAGACAGATAATGTTCAGAAAATATTTTTTGAATGAATTAACAAGTAGATTCCACAAGATGGATTAATGTACATAAAATTTTACTCAGTAAATTTGTAATAAGAGAAGCTCTTCATATACTTGATTTGCAAAAAGACCTAAATTACTCAAAGAAAATTTCTTAAAGTATGATTTATATATTATGTAAGTTAAGAGAGAGATCTTGAGTTTATCTAGAGCAAACCATTCCCAAGGCAGAAACTCCTGCTTAATATTTTGGATAAACGCAATTCAGAATCAATTACTGTGTGTGTGTGTGTGTGTGTGTGTGTGTGTGTGCGCGCGCGCGCGCGCATGCGCGCACGCCTGCGCACGCATGTAAAGAAATGAAGACCTTTAGAAGGAAACTAACGTGCCTATTTATAATTTCTATCTCTCTTAATATATTTGGCCTTATTATGACTTCCGTTTGGCTAATAAGTTTCAGTAATATTTCAGTCTTCTATTCTGATGGAAGAAACTAGAGTTTCTAACACCAATTTTCAAGACTTTTATGCCTTAAATTTCCCACAGAAACCCTTCTGTTGCTCATCAGAGAACATGGAATTTCATTGTGTTCAAACTATGAACTTAGTGATATATTCTTATCATGCCCCAACTTACCAATGGTCTTAAATTATGTCATCCAAGAATAAAACACAATGAGTAGTGCTTTGGATAGCCTGGGATATAATGGGATTATAATTATTTTATTCTGGGAAATTAGTGTTTCTCCTTTGGCATTTTGGATATATTCACCTCTGAAATTACCAGAACACACTGCTTTTCCATGGGCTACCCAAATGTTCAAGTTCCTATGACTAAATGCAGAACTATAATCATGGTAAATATCCTTGCCTTTCATTATTTGTCCTGAAGAAGTACTCACATTCTTATGCAGAAATATAGTAAGAAGCAGCACAGATTTTATCCATACCTGAAATAATATTAACTATTAACTATTATTATTATTATTATTATTATATCAGTAATAATAAAATAATTCCTATTTTAATATGGGTCTTAGTTGGCATTATTAACACCAACTAATAACGTTATTTTTCTAGTTTTCCACTAGTTGAGTCAAAAATGAGAAGCTCTAAGAAATACAAATACAACATTAAGCATCAAACAAAATATTTGCTTTCATCCATGTGCTCATAAAATCATTTTTCTCCCCACATCTTAAAATGTAGTTTTGTATTTTTCTGTATGAGTTTCAGAAAGTTATAGTGTAAATAGATATCATTTTTATATAAAACATGATGATACCATTTTCTTGTGTTACAACCAAAGATCTAGGGATTTGACAACACATTTGTTATCATACTTTATTTCTTTTACTAAAAGAATCATGCCTAGAAGCCTAAACAAATAGAACTAACATAAGCACCCCTGTTCTGGTTAATGGTATGGTGCTCACTGACTCTGTTTTATGACATGTATTCACCATTGTGGAATTCCTAGAGCTTTTCAAAGTACAGCTCTACAACCATTGTGTTAAAGCAGTAGAGAGAAAAAATAATGCACAAAACCTTTTAGAGACTTGAAAATGAGGATGAGGGACAAAGAGTAGGAAATTTAAAGAACTCGGAGAGACTTTCTACCTAAGCTGAGAGTATACCTTTTTAATTTGTGAAGAACAACTGTACCTTATATACAAATTATTTTATGTATTTATCTCACATACATCTCAGGATTGTTTCTAATTATAATACAAATGCAGGCTTTTTTTTCTGGAAGTAAAAGTCTTATGTGTATTTTAGTAGCTCAAACTTTCCCTTAAGTCTTATTTAAGATATCTATCTCATTAAGCTTCACTAAAACTTCCCCACACAGGTCTTTCTTATCACCTTTACTTCAGGCATGATTTTCTCAGTATTTCCACTGAGGGAACAGTCAACCCAAACTGGGAGATTTTCATTATATTCCTACTTAAACCACACCAAGATGGAATCATATATCCCTTTCTTTATAATTTTCTAAGTTTAGATACCCTGATAGTCTTTTGTGATATGCACTTCCAAATTCATTGAAAAGGGCCACCTTAAGAGTCCTGGGTATATTCTCTAGTGGCTCCTTTTTTCCTACGTGACAAATAAGGATTTAAGAAATATTCTTGATAAATCAGAAATTCATTGAAAAGTATATCCCAAAGAAGAGCTGTTTGTTTAATTGTTGAATCTCTTTGTGGAATTTTTCATCTCTGTTTTTGTGTTCTTTAGCCCTAATCTTCAGTGCTCATGGGGATATGTTCCAGTTAAAAGAAAACTGGAGCTCATAAGGCCATGTTAGTGCCGCACACACTGAAAAACTCTGTTATCCCGTCTTACCTGCAAAAGTCTCACCACAACCTGAGGGAATCTGCTACTATACATTACAGGGAAAGGGAACCAGTGAAAGCTAAAGGAACCCTAAGTAAAGCTGAGGATGAAATGATTGCTGGCATGGAATCATCAAATATTTGTTTGAATTCTTTCAGCCTATTAGGATGACCCTGCTCCAAAACAATTAAATTAAAATTAATTGTTCTCTATAGATACTCTACACATGCAAATGCACCAGAAGGTGGGAAGACTTCAAAACCAAAATATGTGGAGACTTTAGGGCTAATTAGTTGGCTAATTTTATTTGTGTATTTAGGTATGTTTTCATCTCTATCTATGTTGACCTGTCTACCTACTGCATATCTGATATGAACTGTTTTTAGGCACCTATTGTCAGTGATCTTAAAATTTTGGAGAATATATTACTCTTTCTTGAATCCTTTCTGACCCCAAACACCAATGATTAATGTAGACTAAAAGCACTATTGAGAGGGAAGGGGAGAAAAAGTGGAAGGATACTGAGAAAACAACTTGAAATACTTATACATCTGTCAATTCAAGAGCATATATCCCCATACCCATTGCAATAATTTTTCACTTTACCTTGTCTCATTTTTTTGAGTCTCCAAAAATGTTGCTTCTTTAAGGTTGGTTACTTGTGCTTTATTTTGTTACTATGATAATATTATATCTCTTGATTATTTCTGATAATTTTATGATATTTCTTTCTCAACTACTTATAAATTCTCTCAACCTTTTTTTATCTTTTAGTACTATCTCATCTTCCTTATTATTAGTCCATGAATCTTAAATTTCTCCTATCTAACAACAAAAACTTTTGTACTAGTCCTCACTAGGGTAGCTGGGTCCTGAAGGTGATATTTCACCAAGAAATTGACTTATTGTGAGTTTTTACTTAACCACATGTAATTTTTTTAAGGATTCATGTCTGAATATTTAAAATTAACATTTATTCCTCTTTGATATATATATATTTTAATGCACAGTTCCACTCCCTCTTGGCCTGCTCAGTTTCCGCTAAGAAATCTGATCACAGTCTAATGATTTTCCCCATGTATGTGACAAGGCACTTTTCTCTTTCTACTTTCAAAATTCTTTTTCTGCCTTTGAATTTTGAAAATTTGATTATCAATCAGTATATCTCAAAGAAGATCTGTTTAGTTGTTGAATCTGTTGGTGGAATTTTTTATTTCGGTTTTTGTGTTCTTCAGTCCTTGAATTTTGGTTTGGTTTCTTTTGTATTATTTCTGTTTGCTGAACAGTAATAAATCTACCACCTCCTCTTTCTCTTAATTCATTGTTTTCTTAATATCATTTAGTTTTCTTGTAGCTCAATGAGTTTCTTTAAGATTATGGAATTCCTTGTCAGACAATTCATAGATCTCCCTTCTTTAAGGTTGGTTACTTGTACTTTATTTCGTTACTATGATGGTATTATATCTCTTGATTATTTGTGATAATTTTGCCCTTGCCTTGATGGCAGGGTAGGCCAGTGGGGGAATCCTCAAGTAGGCCTACTTCTATTGCCCTCAAGCAGGCTGCTCTGCTGCCTGGGTTAGTAGATGGTGGATCCAGTACTTCAGTCTATGGTGACCCAGCTGTAGCCATGGACCACAGGGAATGGCGTGGCATCAGAGTTCATTGAGGTGGACTGTGAGGGTGTCTTTGGTGAAGTTGGGGGCTCACTTCCTCTCTTTTCCCATACATAGAGTCTCTCTCTCCATGTTGTCTGCCAGGCTTGTGAAAGGGATGATGTAGATAATGTGAAACTGTTCTTCCTACTGTTAAAGAGCTTGGGCCTTCTGAGAAACTTAGGCAATGCAAAGGCCCCCTTTTCAAACCTGGATTCTTACAACCAAGTCAGAAATTTTTCAGACATATCCCACTCAGAGTAACAGGAATGAGTTTATCAAAGGGATAGGAGAAAGGGAACACTCTCAAGGGAGAGAATGGGTCCTCTCAGAGAGAAGAGGGACAAACTGCCTCTCCTGTACTCCAATTTTATTTGGGATCCCAGAGAATTTTCCAGAAAGTTTCACCTAGGTCCACCTCTTGACTCCTGACTGACAGCAGGGCAATATCAGACTTTCAAGTCCCCACTATCATGGCAAGTCTAAATCACCTTGGCCCATGCTAACCTATTCTAATTCGATTCTTAATTATACATTCTTACAGATTTTATGGTTAGGAGGAGCTATCCTTATCTCCCAGAGTTTCAGGATCTGTTCACAAAAAAATTCCTGGGTTCTTCCCATCCACATTATCTTGGGCCTGCATTTCTCCTGCAGTTAACAAGTAGTTTGCTGAGCGATGTGACATATGCTGTCCACTTAGGCCAGGCAGAGCTGCAAGTAAATTGCTTCTTAGAAAAAAAGCATGTGGGGGTCAGCACAATGGGCCCATTCTATAGGATTATTCTCTTAACCCTGGGTTCTCACCATCATCATGCATCTGTTCCCTAACACTACCCTCTTTGATCTATTTATCTACTCAGGTGCTATAATCCTTTCACTTGTATGTCTTAGCTTTTATGAAGATATTTTTGTGGAATCTTTGTGTGCAGGTTAATTTCAAGTAGAGTAGTAAAATTTTATTGTTCTAGATAGAACAATCTCCTTTCTGCTTACTTCCTTTATCTTTGCTAGCAACTTCATATTTCCTGTATTGTCCCCTATCTATAACCAATTGTTATAATACTATTTCAAGTCCTCTCCTCTGTTGTTTCATTGGAGAAATCAAAGGTCAATTTACTAAGCTGGATGGGGATTTGATTTTGTCCTGATCATTGGAACTGTCTTTATTCTTCACTTCCCTTGATGAAAAGCAACTTTATTATTTTTATTCTTTTATAAATCTGGGAAATCAACCTCAGTTCTAGATGCAGCATGGAGCTCAGACCTCTGTCAGCCTTGACCTTTTCAGTTCCCATTATCAGCCATATGTGGTTTCAGCATTGCCTTGTGGGTTTGGTCTTTTCCATGTATGGTCTGTGGATAGGCTTATTCTGGTTTTAAATTCAGTTGTGTTTTATGTTTCCTTAATTTCTATCCAAGATTGCTAAGAATTTGTATAAGAGTGCCTCAGAGATCAACTTAACGTGCCATCACAAACCCCAAATAGGCTTCCACTAATATCCTGTCCTTTTTTTTGGGGGGGTGGGTAGTACTGGGGATCGAACATAGGTGTTTGACCATTGAACAACATTTCCAACACTTTTCATTTATTATTTTGAGACAGAATCTAGCTAGGTTGCTTAGGACCTTGCTACGTTGCTTATTTTGCCTTTGAATTTGTTTCTCCTGCCTCAGTCTCCCAAGTTGTGGGGATTATAGGTGTGCACTACCCTGCCTGGCTAACCATCTTTATTCTTCATAAATCAATTAACTGACACTTGGAATTTAAAAGTAAACAAATGCAGGACCAATGAAGAGCTTTATTTCTCTAGTCTACTTCTGCAGTTCTTTTATTTATACCAGCATAATATTGTTAAAGCTTGATAAGTATATTTCCCACAATTTCAAAAAAATAATCATATTTTTGTTTCACACACAATAAATTCTGGAAATTCTGCTTTATGTGAGACATGTGTAAATAAGAATCCTAATTTTTTTCTAAGAAATAATTTCTTAGGCTTCCATTTAAAGCCATCATTAAAAAGTTGTCAGTGTTTTCCTCTGAGCTCTGTCTTTCAATCCACTGCTCCATGAACTCTGTAAACTCAGTCTCATTGATCTTTTGAGATAAAGCTCAAACACTAATGCTAGAAACAAAAAACTTGTAATATTGAATTAATTTTCTCCTATTTTCTATATTAAATTTTGCAATTTGGGGAAGATTTCTATTTTAAGGAAATTCAAACTTATTTCTTATGTTAATTAAGTAGGGGTGGACCCCTGAAATAAAGTTACTTGAGTTTATCTGAAAGAACAATTGAATGATAAAGTAGATCATTAGAGCTTACCTGCTAATTTTGTTCCAAGATGATAACCAGTATTGTCTATATATGAAGCTCAAAGTGAGTGCCTTGACTGTGGAAGGAAAGAGATCCTTGAAGGTCAACAGAAATAACAGCCCTAAATCAACACTCCTACAACTGGGTCAGTGATGATCCCATCATTTAGGGTTTCAATATTTTCGAGGACATAGACCCTTCCTCTTGAGGGGGGTGATTCTAGTCAGAGGATGTGGAATAATATTAATCCCCTGTGTCCGCTGCTGAAAATTTTTTTTCTAGCCCTTCCCTTTTGTGGGCTAGACTATGTAGTTTCTATATTCAGGCTAACCATTTCCATAACAGAGGATGTGAATGTACTAAGCAAGCATGATTTTGGTAGAAACATGGGATCAGAACCTGGATTGGAGTATGACACAGAGCAAAAACAACAACAACAACAACAACAACAACAACAACAACAAAAAACATTTAGGAATGCCTAAAATCCCCAAAGTGAAGCATACCCTTAATCCCCTTTCATGATTGTCTCTACATTATTTAGTACAGACTGACAGCAAGCATTTTTATTTTATAGGAAGAAACAAATTGACATGGGAAATAAAATGCTGGATCTGAGAAATTTTATCTCAAAAGCAGAAGAGATTCCTGGTTAGGTATTCAATAGCAAAAGCGTGATAATAAAAGAGAGCAAGACCATCTATAGTTGTTTAGAGTCTAAATGCAGAGTAAAAATTCTAAGTGATGTTTTCAGTGAGAAATGCTTTAATGATTTTAGATTTCTATCACTTTGTATGCTAACTCTTTCTCTGCTGGTGGAGATTACTATCTTACAGGTGTCCCGTGGGATAAAACATAATTCTGGAATGCAGATATACATTGTAAAAAAATATTTTAATGTACTCCTGTGTTTAATAAAATGATAAATAGTAAAAATAGTTCATGCAGTCCAAATAATGATCATTTTTAAAGGAAATGAAACTATTCAAGTAGAATTTGATTCTTGCTCCAAATTAAAATGCAGTTTGTATATGCTATATACTATTTTTCACAAAAATATCTCTATTAAGCATCGTTTCATTTATTTTTTAGGGCATTGTTATAGAAGAAAATCAACTGTTATAGAAGGGAAAATAATAAATTAGCAAGTAAATTACCCTGATGATAGATACACTGGCACTCTCACACAAACACATAACATTTAACTTTAACTTACATTATATACAACTCAATGTTGAAAACAAAAATGCCTTACACAGAACACACATTCAACAATTCTGATTGAATGCCTTAAGACATCTTTCCGGAGAAGCACAGGGAAAAGGAAGTGTTAAAAATCAAGTCATTAAAGGGAAGTTTCATTCAGCTCAGGAAGAAAGTTCTTCTGAAGTCGCAGCATCACAGATGTCTGTCTACCAGCTTTGCTTCTTAAACCTGAGTCTGAAAGAAAAGGATGAAATTCTAGTTTTAATATACGTTATATATATTCCCCTAGAGATGCTCAAGACTTTTAATGTGTTGAGTATTTATTCTTTACAATGTGCTAGAAAGAAGTACTTTCATTACGAAAACGATATTCTGAGTGGACCTAGGCAGAGTGAGAGGGAAGATTCTGTTTAGGTTACCAAGGGAGACTCACATCCATGACACCTAAGCCCTTTGCCCTCATCCCAGGAACACAGGTTTTTGGAAGAGGGCTTCTCTTGCTCTGGCCTGGGGCTCATTGTGTGTGTGAGGACGGAACCTTTCACTAGGAAGCTATGAGGTTGAAAATAAAGTTTGCATTCCTTTGTCTTAAGGGAATGCTCCTGCAGGCTAATACAAGTAATTTCCGGTGATGAACTCTCATGTTATCTGATGGATTTCTTCACTTAATGCTTACTCCCTTCCTTCACCACTATTACACTTTCCCCTCTACCTATTACTACTTTACAGTTTTTCCTTACCAAGATTTTTCATACAGCACTCCTGCCAGTCTGGATCTCCAATAAGACTTTCCAGGACAAACCATCAATAAATAGTGAGCATTGAACCATTTGCACAAGCAAGAGTTAAACTCTCTTTGTTGTTACAGTCTCATAATTTGGAGATATTGTTTTGGAAATTATTTTAAAAAATCAACTGTTAGATTTTTGACCTACTTAGGAATAAGTGTATTGTATATGTTAGCAAAAATGGTGCAACAGAACCTATTTTCAAATGCCCATTTTGTTACATTAAGGATAATGACAAATCAGTGTCTTTAAAAAATGTGACAATTATCTGGAACAATAACTTGATAAGACCAAAGCTTGGGTTTTTTAATACCATTTTTATTCAAAATACAAATGAGAGCATGAAATGTGTTTTCATCACTTCTGTGATATACACTTGTTCTCTGAATAAAATGCAAATCTATCTATCTATCTATCTATATCTATCTCCAACATGTCTTCAGAGTCCTGTAGGTTCTGGCTTATTTTTCCAAATTTTCCTTTGATAACCCCCTTAACTCTTCCTTCATGATATAGCCACAATGATCATTTGTATTCCTAGAATGGGTGATGACTTCACTGCCAGAATATTTGCATTAGTATGTTTTTCATTTTTTGCTTCTTTTGCCTAGACTGTTCTGCCTTTAGGTTAAAAAAAATTTCTTTTTTTCTTTCAGCTTCCAAATAAATGCTTCAATGAGGCATTTCTAACAATGCTGTCTGCACACCCAGTTATTTTCCTTTTCATATTGAATTGTTTTATTTTGAGTACAGATTTTACTATTGTCTGAAATAGTTTTTTTTTCATTTGATTGATTTGTCAAAGGTTCTTGTCTCTAGAAATATTTTTTTTTAAATTTAAAGAGTAGGGAACCTTTTTGTTTTATTCACAACTGTTTCCAAAGCCTAAAATAATAAATGACTTAATGGTGGTCCATGTTAAATAATTAAATCAATCATCTAATAGGAGCGTCTAGGATTTTATAAAAAGGGAAAAGGTAAAATACCTTAGATTTAAAATACAGAAAAATGATCACACTCATTTTTTTCCTTGAAGAAGCTCTTATTAGTAGAAGATTAAGTATACAATTATTTATTACCACCATTTCATACTCCCAGAAAAAGCTTAGAAAAATAAAGACAAGTAAGGAAAATAAGTAAGACCTTTCTGCCTTGAAATTGATCAAGAAGCAGGTGCACCTTTTGCTGTCTCTCTAGCCCCATCTACTCTTACATTATAGCACAGTAGTCCCTTGCAGAGCATATGAAAGCTAGAAAAGAGTATATATGAATGACTAAAAGATCAACGGATCCAGAAAATAAATGCTTTTTCTCCTCTTTCATAGTCAGCACAACATTCCGAACACTTCTGATGCCTGATGTGTGTCTTATAATCCAACCTAATTTTGATACTGTCTACTTAGAGATAGTGACAGATCCTACAGCTAAGGGACTCAGTACCCCAAGGTGGGCCCCACTCCAGATACCAATCACAAGCCCCAGGTTGTGACTTGCACTTCAGACTTAACTGCTTAGAAATCAGGATTCCCACAACCCCTCCTTGGGTTTGACTAATTTGCTGGAGCCACTCACAGAACTAATGCAAGCACTTTAATTTCATGTCCCAATTTATTACAAAGGATATATATATATATATATATATATATATATATATATATATATAGATACAGATGAACAGCTAGATGAAAGAAATGCACCAGGCAGGGTAGGTGCAAAGGGGCATGGAACTTCCTTGTCCTCTCTGGACATGAACCTCCACATGTTTAGCTATTCNTCCTCCACCTCCTTCTCACTGCTGCTCCTCCTCCTCCTCCTCCTCCTCTTCCTCCTCTTTCTTCTTTCTTCTTGCTTCATTATGTAGCTATGATTGATCAACTCTTCAGGTATTGGTGAGAAACCAAGACTTCAGTTCTTTTACCTCCTCCGCCCCCGCAGGATTTGGTGTGGTAGTGAAAGTTACAAACCTTTTTTCAAGAGTTGATCCCCTGACAACCAGCTCCCATCCTGAAGCTACCCAGGAGCAACCTCTTTGAAGCAAAAGATGCTCCTCTCAACCAGGAAATTCCAAGGGATTTGGGAGCTCTCTGTCAGTCTCCTATCACTCAGGAGATTACAAAATCCTTAGGAATATCTCTGTCAAGAACTAGGGTCCAAAATAAAAAATTAAAAAATTCTCAAGCAGCATGGAGATTCCTTAGAAAACTTGAAATGGAACTACCATTTTACCTAGCTATCCCATTCCTTGGTCTATACCCAAAGGACTTAAACTCAGCATACAGTGACACAGCCATATCAATTGTAGTCTGTATACACAATGGAATAGAAGAGATACTGAAGCTTTGATTATGTTTTAAAAGTTTTCAGTGCCTAATCTAATAAGAAAAATTCACAACAAAAATGGCAAGGAAGAAGCTAATTGTATCCAAAAAAAAAAAAAAAATGGCTAGGTAAGAAAATTTTGTCTTAGGCAATACTTCTTGAGTGATTTGGGACAATCTATGAAGATACTATGGCTTATGTCCTCAGTACCTTCCATACATCTTCTATGACTTTCCCTACGTGGCAGGAACTGGACTTCATTTCTCAGGCTCCATCCTCTGCAGGGTTTTCCTTTGCTCACCCAGGAGAGGTACTCTTAGGAAATTTGAAAAATGCAAGAGGAAAGGAAGCCATTGTTCTCCTCCAGCATTAATGGTGGACATAGAGAAAGATGAAGTATTAGAATCGTAATGGTTTCACAGTAAGTTCCTGCAAATGCTTTATTTTGCTGACACAGGAAACTGTAATTGCCAGCATCAAGTTTCTTTGTGTGCATTTCCTGTCTTTCTGAAGGCCAGCAGTAGTTTATTTTCTGAACATCAGCTTCACTCTGACTTTTTTAGTGGAAATGTCTATATTAAAAAAAAAAAAAAAACAGGGCAAGGACTAAGAAGGTTGGGATAGCTATCATTCCACAAAGCAAGTGCTACTCAGAGTGAGGAAAGAGAAGGAAGGATGGGTAAAAGGCAGCTGGCGTTTCAGGGAAGATTAAACACAGTCACTGAGGTGTCCTCAAATCAAAGCTATTCTGAGGAATTTAATGTTTCCAGGGAATAGGTCTTCCTTAGCATTCCTAAGGTGGATTTCAGATGCTGCAGCTGAAGTCCTTAGTCAGATTCCCAGGAGTTGAAATCTGTCAGATGCACTTTCTTGGGATTCACAAATAGAGTTATGGAGGAATGCATAAAGCTTTAAAGTACATATGTAAAAAAATTTGGGGTCACCCAACTCCTTATGGCCTCATTTTCTTCATTTACTAAAGGAAATTAAAATACTGCATTTCCCATTATTTTTACTAAAGATCCTGTGAGTGAATCTATGACAAAATATTAAAAATGGAAAACTTGCTATAGATAATACAAAGGAAGATAAAGGGAGGAATTAATGAGCAAAAACCCAGGGCTATGATAATTTTTAACTAGATCTGTTTCTACATTGTTTTAAAAGCACAATTCTGTTACTGAGGAAGAATAGCTGACCAGTTTAGTAATCTCTGCCTTGATGTTCATGCTAAATTCCAAGGTACTTGAAACATTCTGGATTGAAACATAGTCAATCCAGAATGCATCCAGGGTATCATTCTTCTAAAGCTATTTTCATATATGGATAGCTGTTATGTAGATGCAGATATAGACACATAGATATAAATATGTAGAGAGAGATAAATGCACATATATTTCCATCTCTATATATCTGTTTATATATCATATGCTTAAATTTAGAAGTAAAAGATTTTCTCTAATGTTGATATTCATTTACTGAGGCATAAATGTATGTAGTACAGTTGAAATAATCTATTTTGTCATTCTATCTTGGTAAGAAAATTAGTAGCTACCTCTTTATTTCATTAAGCTGTTAGAAACATAGTTAGTATCATGAATAACATTTGTAACAAGTTCCTCAGCAATTTTAATGATACTATTTCAACTTTAAAAGAAAATTGCTAACTGCAGTATTAGTCTTTCAATGTCCTATCCTTTCCCAAGTAGAAAAATATAAATTAATTAGAATGTCATCTGAAAGAAGTGTAACCTGAAAATACCAAATGCTTTATAATTATACAAGATCACAAAGATTTTAACTATTTCATCAAATTCACTCTTGTATTTCTTTCATGTATTTATAGAGACTTCCGTAAGAAACGTGCTATTGTTCTATTTACTGTCCAATTTTAGTTAGCGAAAACAAATAGCATAGTTACTTAAAAGTAATTACAACTTAGTACTAAGATAAATACATTGACCAAAAAGAATTAGTTTCTTTATCATGTCACAATTGTCACTTTAATTGGAATTTATTATTAATTTTTTAATGAAAAATTAATTTAATAGAAATTTTAGTTATCTTCTCTTGCAACATTGTAATTTATACTAATTTTACCTCAGGAAATCCTATCAGGATATGTTAATTGAATATGATAACATTCCTTTGTGGTGTTAGAGAATTCTGTGATTTATTTTGCCCCCATTTAATTTAAGTTTGACATTTTTCTACCTAATTAGGCTTTGGTTCTTTCTAACACATTTTCTAACACATAGCAAATTCCCTTCTAGGGTTTTTGATTATCTCTTGTTTTCCTCTTAGATCTTTTACTGAATGTTCTGTACAATTTATTTTCATTGATTGTATATTCACACATTCTTTGAATGCATTATTATTTTAAAATCTACCTATTGCTAGACATTTATACTGTTCTCAGTGCTTCACTATTAAAGATAATGTGAGTGGAATGTTGGTTACATGTATACCACTGGTAAATCAGAGAGTAGGAACATCTCTAAGGTTTTTAATCTGTATCTCCAAATAAATTGACATTCCAACTAATAATAAATGAAAATATGTAACTCACTGGCCCTAAGACTGTGGACTCAAAAATGTTTATCATCTTCCTTGTGTTATATACTGTGTAATAAATTGAGGATAAATCTTTTTAAAAACTCTTAACTACAAATGGGAATTGAAAGAGACAACAGTTGAAAGAGATGTAAACATTATGGTATGTATTTCCATCTTTAAGGTTGTGAAAAGTAACATTTTACAAATGTTCATCAGAATAAAATGCCATTCGGTGGTAGAATATAAGCATTAGTTTATTGACAAATGTTTAATATCCAATTCTATGATTTTTTAAAGTGCATACTTCTAGCATTTATTCATTTATCTGGGCTAAATATTCCCATCTAAGCCAATTTTTACTGACCACTTTGACAATCAGCTCTCAAAATTCCTTAAAACTTACATCAATCTGTCTTAATAAGTCAGTATGAATGAGCTTCAACACACCAAATAGATAATACTACTGAATCTGAATCACTAGGGAACTGCAAGAAGGGATGTAGATATAGAAGATTTAGCCTTGGATGAAATAAGGGAAACTTCTTGGATTTCATGAACAGGAAGAAGTGCATGATGGGTGAAGATGTAGTTGAGTTTAATGTCCAAAAGTTAACAACTTGCGGAGTGATGGCATCGCTTTTCTCTGCAAGCTAACAATAACAACAATTCAATGAGAATAAGATGGAGATAAGAATATGTTGACAAGAACATTAAAATGGGAGAATAAGAACACAGACTGACTAGGGAGACGTAGGAAGATAGCAGAACAGTGCTGGGAACCCAGCCAAGACAGGTGGCCAGGAATTAATAAAATCTCAAATATTATAGGCCAGAACCAGAGTCTATGTTTGAAAAAAGAAATTAATTACCTGGCCTCATCCATAGTTATGCATTTTTTTCAAAGCAGTAAAACTAAAAATACAATACAGAAAGGGAACAAAGAAAGGTAATTTAGGATATTGGAGGAGAGTGGTCAAAATGACACAACAAGGAAACTAATCTGGGTAATGAGAGAAGTGAAGAGAACAGGAGGCTAGGACAGGAACCTCACTGGAAAATATTAATAGCAGACATCAGCAAAACTGACAGAGTAGGAAGCTCCAAAAAATCCCATTTTTACTCTATAGAAACATCAAGCCAACAACCAGAAACTGTCTGCACCAAATTTTTCTTAGAACATTTTTGTAAAACTATCTGTCCACCAAAATCTGGAAAATTATAAAATTTACAAACACCAAATAGACTCTGATTCAAGACAAATCTATTTAAAAAGTGGTGGGAATTCTTGGTAACAGTTTTATCTGTGCTTCCCTCATCCAAGATGGGGTCTCTCCTAAGACAATAGCCTTTGCTCAGGGTGTGGGAATCTGGCGCTTGATCTGAAGGGAGCAAAACAGAGGTCTCTGTTGATATCTGTGTGGGGACTACGTGAAGGACTGATGCACGAAATTTGTGGTAGTTTATTATGCATCTATAGAAAACAAGTGTTAAACATTCACCTCAGCCACGCAGGGTGGTACCCACCTGTAATCCCAGCTACTCAGGGAGGCTGAGGCAGAAGGAGTGCAAGTTGGAGGCCAGTGTGGGTAACTTGGGGGAGACCCTATCTCAAAATAAAATCGAAAGGGCTAGGAATTTAACTCCGTGGTAGAATATTTACCTAGCATGTACCAGGCCCTGGGTTCAATTTTTTTTTTTAATTACCTAACCCCTCAGCTTCTTTGTCTTCTGCCTTCCTGTTGGTTTGTCCAATAGAAAGTACTAGAGTGATTAGAAGATGATAGAAAAGGAGGTTGAGGTATTATTCCTGACTCATTTCCTAAGGAGTGACTTTGAGTTGAAAATCTCTCTAGTAAAAGCCACAGCTTATCCCATGAGAACTTCTCCAGTCCTTTCTGGTTTCTGTACCACTTGAAAAACTTGCACCTCCAGACAAGGGTGACACTGGCTCCCTGTGTGGCTTACGCTGTGGTACTTCCCTTGTTTTCCTAAACCCTCTCCATACACTTTTGCAAATAGCCCTTTTGATTAAACTCACCTTAATCACACAGTGTGTTTGTGCTCTCAGACCCTTACCAGTACCTTGGCTGATAGCAATGATTGGGTTTTCTCATTGGAATTCATTAAATGTACCATCAAATGATAAGCAGATATTGGGGAGAATCAAAAGCTTTTTCTCACTTCCTTGAATTGGAAATGCTATATTTAAAAGAAACTCTCCTGAGTTTTAGAATGTCATTGTCAGTTAGTTTTAGCTTTCATAAGTGATAAAATTTTTTCTCTTTCTCCTCTGTGTGTGTATGTATGTGTATGCGCACACGTGCGTGTGTGTGTATGTGTATGTGTGTGTGTATGTAGTAACTATTACCTTGCCTGATTTCTACATAAATAAGCTTGTGTATTATATACTCCATATTCCATATTATATAGAAAAAAATAAATAAACACTAGAATAATAGGGCTACTATGTGTGGCTTTCTGTCCCCAAAATGAAAATTTCAATGTTTCCTGTAAGCCTGAATCACTCTAGCCAAAAGCACTTCATTCACAAATTTTTTTAAAACTGATGACAATATAAGTCATGCCCTTTTAGACACTATCCATGTAAAAACCTGCAGAAACAAACTAAGGTATAGTTATCATCCTCTATAATTCTGTAGGTTTTTTTGTATTCCCTTAGCTATTTAAGTTTGTGTCTATTGATGTAGTCTTTCTAAAATATGATTCCCTTATATTCTTTGCAAGGGAGTATCATTTAACTTATCTATATAAAATAGATAGTTGTGTAGCACAATTACACTTTACAGGTAGAAAGATTGAAAGATTTGTAGGAGGACCTGAAGAGCATTAGTGCTGGATACATGAATCTTACTCCAGATTTGGTGACTTAACTACTCTAGAATTGTACGTCAGATTGATGGGTGCTTGCTTGCGACTGTACCTTCTGTCTATGGCCACACTTTACCTTTTGTTATGTTATATTTCAACACTCTCCACTTCTTGTTCAAGTGAAGATCACAGACTTACCATCTGTTCAAGCTCATTGTATACTACCAGCTACCACCTGATATGATGTAGCTGAAAACATAAATGCCTTCAGGATCAAGAATGCACATCCCAAAAGTAAGTAACCTCAGTATTAGAAATAAATGCCTTATTATATTATTATAGTAAATGTAACCCTTTAGCATTATTTTTATTCTGTGTTCCAATGTCCTAAAAGATTCTTCCAAATGTTTACAATGAGGAGGTGAAAATGAGCAGCCTCTGAGAAGAAAATATTCACCTCTGTGATAGTTTGGGTGAATGTACCCCAAATGTTAATGAAGTAAAATCTTGGTCTCCAATGAAGAGCTTTTGAGAGCTAGTAGTCCTTTATTTTTATTTTTTTAATTTTTTTATTGTTGGTTGTTCAAAACATTACAAATTTCTTGATATATCATATTTCACACTTTGATTCAAGTGGGTTATGAACTCCCATTTTTACCCCATATACAGATTGCAGAATTACATCAGTTACACATCCATTGATTTACATATTGCCATACTAGTGTCTGTTGTGTTCTGCTGCCTTTCCTATCCTCTACTATCCCCCCTCCTCTCCCCTCCCCTCCCCTCCCCTCTTCTCTCTCTGCCCCCTCTACTCGCATTCATTTGTCCCCCTTGTATTATTTTTCCCTTTCCCCTCACTTCCTCTTGTATGTACTTTTGTATAACCCTGAGGGTCTCCTTCCATTTCCATGCAATTTCCCTTCTCTCTCCCTTTCCCTCCCACCTCTCATCCCTGTTTAATGTTAATCTTCTTCTCATGCTCTTCGTCCCTACTCTGTTCTTAGTTACTCTCCTTATATCAAAGAAGACATTTGGCATTTGTTTTTTAGGGATTGGCTAGCTTCACTTAGCATAATCTGCTCTAATGCCATCCATTTGTCGGAGAGAAAAGTGTCCTCACCCGTACTCTGCAGAATTTAGAGGAAATGCAATGCTTTATAGCAGGATGGCTCACTGCTTTACCAACCCAGTGGCACTGGGCTCCCAGGTCCCGGCAGTTCAGCCTCCATAGCACAAATAATCCTAGCACTTGCTAAGAGGTCCACGCCTCCTAGCTGGGCTCTGCAGAGCCTTTCTGGGAATCTAGCTATTGCTGACTGCAAAACAGGGCAGGGGTTCACAGCAAGGTTAGCAGGGGCCTGCATCCACCCTTCCCTCACAGCCATGTGGCAGCAGCCAGAGCTCAAGACCTGTTTCCCCTTGATGGTGGGTCTCCAAGAAAGGCACCAAACTGTAGGTTCCAGAGCAATCAAAAGGCAGATGCAGGAAAGACTGTCTTGCAGACAGGGCAGCACTTTCTATAAAATAGCATCTTGGGATGGACTTGGGACTTGTGGTATGACAGGGAGGCAACCCCACACAGGCCAGGGATGCCTGTGCATACACAGAAGGGGTCAGCGTTGGGGCCTGGCATCCACTGTGTCATCCCCTTCCAGAGCACACTTCCACAGTGTGTGGGATCTGAGTTTGTCATATTCCAGCTCTCTTGAGTCCTGTAAGTCAGGAGCACTTTCTCTGAGCACAGGCAGGTGTTTGTGTTTTATGTGAACCATGTTTCCATGGTAAATAGATTTTAAGAATTCCCAGAGGACAGACAGTGTCACCAACAGCAGAGAGTGGAGCCTCTGGCTGCCTCATGTTTGAAAGCGTTAAAAATGAAGACAACATTGACATTTGGGGTTGTAATGTGACGGAATTACAGTCTTTTAAAGGCAAGAACCACTTATCTACAGTACATGTAATATTCAGTGTTTTGTTCACTTGTCTAATTGGATTAAAATATTTAGCTCCCTTTAAAATCTTGATTGTGAATTTATATTGCAAAATGTAATGTCTGACTCAGGAAGCAATAAGTGGAGCAAATGCATCTGAAGCAACATAAAATTTAACTTATTTTTCTTCCATGATTATTATTCTGAAAGGATTCACTCTTGGACAAAGTGAACTGTTAACAGAAGAGCAAGCCTGACTTAAATGAAAACCTGTGTGCATTTCAGTGTGATTTATGCTCAGTGGAGAAGACAAAGTTAAACTGTCACTCTTGGGGAAGTTTCTTCAAGGGTCACAAGACCCTCAGGTTAGAAATGTAGCAACCGGGGTCTTATGTCACTCTTTAAAAACACTCAGGCAGCAGGGAGTTAATGACATTTTAGCTGCATATGTTCAAGTTTATTTAAAAAAATATGCAAGTCACTTTGGTTGACAGTGTCTTGTACACAGTTTTGAAAGAATCAGGGCAAACTTTAACAGAGTCAGTTTTTATTTGAAAAATATTTTCTGGGAATGTATCAGTGTTTATTTTTGAGACTGACAATTCGGGTGAAAATCAGGATAAAAACAAAAAAACAACAATTTGGTTGAAATCAAATTGTTTGTTTTCATCTATTTAGAATTCTTTCCAAAAAATCTTGGTTCAGGAAAAGGCTTTGTAATTTATTTTATTCAGTGTATTTGCTGTTCTATTTAAGCACCATCTGTCCTGCAGGTAGCTAACTATATGGGAGCCTTAAGTCAGCTGAGCAAAGCCCTTGGACTCTAGGAAGTACCAACTAGGTGGCCACATCCAGGTTCCACTTGGGACGCCTACACTGCCCGGGTCTTGCATGTGTCCTTTCTCAGCCAGACCCAAACCTGGCTAACCCTCACCCAGGCTGCCCAATCTCCAGAGTCCTTCCTCCTCTTGCTTCCGGTCACAAATAGACCTCTCCTCCCCTTCTCAGAATCTGTCTGCTTCTCCTGCTTGTGTTTCAGCTCTATCCGATGAGTCCTTTGGTGCAATGAGAGGATGTCAATGATCTTGAATATAATCACATATGGCTGCTGGATCCATGCACAAGTTTAAGTCAAATTAGAAAGTAAATTCACTGCCAAGAATGCTTTAAAAGTCATAGGGCCAACTGATGAACCACTGACAAGTCAGTTTCCTACTCTGTTTTCTAAACTGTAAGTGATTCATAGTAAGGGACTAAAAGGGAATCCCCTCCCCAGATTGAACACTGAGCACCAAACCAAACAGCCTGTCCAGGGCAACAGCTACCTGAACACACCAGTCAGCTGAAAGAGTCATTACCAAATAAATACATAAACACATAAACTCATCTCCATGTTTAAGATAATCCTCTCAGTGGACAGATAATTTCTGTTCATCTTCCTCTCACAGATGCCATTCTCCCCCAGACAGACTTACATTCTCACCAGCTGGCTTCACCCTTCCTGGACAGATGTTAAAACCCCTAGGCTCTGGGCTGCAGACCCCCGTCCCAGCTCCAAGCAGTCAGGTCATGTCCAACGCCCCCTGGGGCCCCATGTCCCTTACCCCAGATGTCATCCCCTGCCACCACTCCAGAGGTTCCAGCCTCCCCCAGCCAGGGCCTGCCTCCCAAGACAGGAAGTGTTAGCGTCCAGCCTAGCCCTCCATCACAAGACAGGCAGAGTATCTGCCCAGAGACGAGACTGTGCTGTAACTGAGAAAAAGAGGAATCACCGTTGGGTGAAGTTAGGTTAGTGCTTTAATGTGTCTTTCTACACGAATATAGCCATTTTGTGTGTGTGTGTGTGTGTGTGTGTTTTTTTTTTTTTT
>NW_025999977.1:14646165-14653213 GCF_001458135.2 Marmota marmota marmota
TTGGGGTCACGTGACCACCACACCGGCGGGGCCTGATCCGGGCGCGGGTGAAGGCTCTGCTCTGCCCCTACTCCAGTTGGGGTGACGTGTGTACCATGCTGGCAGGCCGCTGGGCCTGACCTGCCAGTCTGTCGCAGGTCTGCTTACCTTGCAGGCACGGGCAGCGGCTCTGCCCTGCCCCTCCTACCACGCCCGTGTACCACTGGGTCACGGGTCTGCCCACCTTGCGGGCACGGGTGGCGGCTCCGCTCTGCCCCCTCTCCAATTGGGGTCACTCGATCACCACGACTGCGAGCCGCTGGGCCTGCTCCGGGCGCGGGTGGCGGCCCGGCTCCTCCCCTCTGGCTCGATGACAAATCGAGAGAGACTCGGGTGTCTGTGCCTCACCCTCCCTACCAGTAGACCAACTGTTTCTGTCACCGCTGGTATTGATGAAGTTCTCTCCTCTGCCGCTTTCTGATGACATCAGATCTCTGCCATGTTGGTATCCTATGCGAATGGCAGTATTTCATTCCCTTTGCCGGGTAACCAAAGCAACGGGTGAGTCCTGACCGGCCCTCAGCAGGACCCGGACCGAGAAGCAGTTTCCGCGGGCTCCTTAGCCCTGGGCCAGAGCAGTTCCGGGAGCCGGAACTCGGCTGCTCCGTGCTCGGTGTATGCTCTGATAAGAGCAGGCTCCAAGAAGCATTCAGGCACTGAGCCTGAGTAATCTGTCTGCAAGCAGCAGGCGAATGGCAGCCTGAAATTACCTGTTCTATGGCTGAATGAGCTGCGGTCAGTCGAAAACAGGGATGGTGACGTCAGCTCTCCAAGATGGTGGCCGCTGGCCTCCTCTGTGGTCTGACTGGTGTGGAGAACCGAAATGGACCGCTTCTCCCCCCTGTCTCAAACCCAGAATTCAGCACTGAGTACGGTGCTTGCACGGCTGGCAGAAACTGCAGCGCTGTATCCCTGCGTCGCTATCTCCTCGTTCCCAGCGTGCGCTGCAGACTCTAGCCGCGGGGCGATTTGCTGAATAAGCAGTGTTACCCTCTGTGCGACAAATCTCTCGCGTTTGAGTCCCCGTAGTCGATCCTTGTGCGATGGAAATCCTTCCTCCAGGTTCCGGAGCACCCCACTATTGCTGGAAATTCCTAACAAGATAGCCTTTAGCTGTCCTGACTTGTCATACTCCCACACAATGACGCGGCACACGGGGGCAATGCACTCCCCTCGCCGCCATCTTCTCTATTTGCTAGTAGTCCTTTAAAAGGTGAGGTCGAGTGGAAGGTATTTAGGTCATGGAAAGCATTCCCTGAAGGGGATCCTGAGCCTGTCTCTTCCTCTTTCATCTCCCAGACACAATGACAGCAGTTTTGCTTGGCCATGCTCCTGTCATTCCCATCTAGCACCCCCACCAGAGGTCTAAAATAGGCCAGCTTGATTATGAAATCAAAATTCAACAACTATAAGACAAAACAAAGCTTTTCTCTTTACAAGTTGATTGATTTTATAAGGAATTTGTGGTAGTGATAGAAAGCTGACTGACATAACCTTTTATGTGGCAATTCAAGTAAATATGTTGCTCTGTGTGCACTCCCATAGTTCATTTCACATTGATATGTATCAATGAAGTAGCAAAGCACAGTAGTTCAGGTTAGACTGTAGAATGAATACAACCTCAGTTTTCTTCTTACCAGTCCCTTTTGCTTGAAGAACTTACTCAAAATAATCTACAAAGTATAATAATATTACCTTCCCCAGACAGCATTACTTTAAATATCAAATAAGTTAATATTAGCAAATTACACAGGTATACCATAAATATAATCATTAAATAAATTATAATTGACTACAATTTTATGTCTCTCAATTATGATACTTTGAGGTCAGAAGTTCTACCTGAATCATAGAATCTATCAACTATAGAGATTCACTTATTGCTATTACAGAATTAATTAAGTGAGGTGGTCTAGAACCAAATATCCTTCAGATGTTTAGGACAAACAAAATCTCAGTCACAGGGAATAATTAATTAGTAATTTAACCATCTCCTTAAATTTGGAAAACAGAATTTGTCCAAATGATTAGACACTTTTTTTAAGACATTGATCTCTGATTTTTGGCACTAGGTTGTTCTATAATTTCATGATATCAAACACAGGACAAGGCTTAACTCAATGTTGCATCAAAATGGTGACAGAAATATATAAATCATGTTTAAAGAAAGATAGTTGGGGGTGTGATCTCTTCAAAGGAAAGCACAGAGCAAAGGAATTTTATTTCTGAATCTGCTTCATGTTGATTTATGCACATATGCATATATATGCATAAAACATCATTACTTTATATGTATTAGCCATATGGTTACAGAAAAACAAGTTAATGCAATCATTGCCTTGGGAAATCATGCAGATTTTTCTAACATGATTGTCATATATGAAGAGAAGGGTTATGCTATTATTTGTTAGAGTTAAGAAAATTATAGAGCAAAGTAAATTCATCTGTGCATAGCTACCTTATCTCCATTATGCAAGTTGGCCAAAATTCAATATAGCCAACCTGCATAAATAATTTTAACAATATTTAATAAATAATATTGAATAATTATATAAGTTAATGATAAATTTAATAATAAATGATATTGATAAATTTAACAATAAATAGTATTTAATAATTTATTCAAGAAAAAGCATTAAGGTTATTATCACGATAATAAGGTCAAAATAGTACTTTGACCTAACTTATCCAGATAAAAATTCTCTAAATAATTTTCACCTCATAGATAATTTTCTAAACACTTCATTTTTCTTAGAATGAAATATTTTTAAAGTTAATAGGGAGAATTATTGTGAAAATAATTTTGGAATTTTGATACAATATTTATAAGTAATAAAAAATAATATTTATAAAGCATGGAAAGGGCAAGATGACTACAACATGTATTTCATACCTAGAATAATTGAAGCTTTTAAAAATGAAATTAAAATGCCTTCTTAACTGGATGACTCGTGCACAAAGAATGCACATTTTTCTTCAACTGAAAAGTAAGTGATGAAATCAATTGTTGAATAGGTGACATGAAGTTAAGATTTGCTGAGTGGAAAGTACCTTTGATCAGAGTGTAATGGTATTTTCCATCTATCTGAAGAGAATTGACTGACTGGATCAACTGTACATGCATTTTAAAGATCACTAGATTTATAATCACTATGAAGACTGGGAAAAAAAAAAAAACTTTCCACCATCAAAGGTACCATGTAAGCCTTCAGTAATACTGCAGACTTACTTCACATTTTATTTTTATAAATACCAATTGAACAGAATGATAGTGCTGCTAAATTTTAGATTCTCTAATTTTACCTTTTATTTCTCTTACCAAAGTGGCACTATTATCAATTTATATTCTATTTGCTGTATGAGATTCTTCTGTGGAGACAAAATAATTCCAATTAATTTTAAAGTTTGCATCTCAAATGTCTCTCAAAGCTCATGTGTTGAAGGCTTAGTGCCCAATGCAGTGTTCAGAGGTGAGGACTTCCTGAGGCGGGCGGGGGGCGGGGTCAGGGGAGGATGACTGGATCAACAGGGATCTCACCTCATAAATGGGTTAGTCTATTTGTGACTTCATAGTTTAATAGGTTACTGTTACATGACAGAAACTTTAAGATGGAGGAAGTAGGAGGAGGAAGAAGGTCTTTGGGGGTATGAGGGTATATTTTGCCCAACATCCCTTCTTCTCCTTCTCTTTCTTCTTCCTCCTTTTCTACTCCCCTTCTTCCTCCTCCTCCTCTTCCTCTTTACTGAGACAAGCAGACAGTCTGCTCTGTTACATGCTCCCCAACTTGATGTTCTGCCTCACCAAAGTTCTCAAAGCAATGGAGCCAGCTGATTATAGACTGAAAGCTCTTAAGATGTGAGCCTCAATAAATCTTTCCTCCTCTAATTTGATTTTTCAGGTATTTTTTTACAGTAACAGAAAGCTGAACAACACAATTATCAAGTTTTTTTTTTAATCTGAAAATCATTTTGTGCTTTATAATATTCTAGAGATCTTTAGTGCAAATAAATAGCTTACCATATACCAACAACTCACGGATATTTTTAAGAATCTGGGAATATGTCGCTTAGGAAACAATGTCTACATTTGGTTTCTGCTTTTTCTGTGCATTAGCAAATTATATGGAATATTCTGAAGCAGTTTGAAAAAGAATAGTTCTTGTTTGAAAATAATTTTAGGCCAGGGAGATTATTTGACCTTTCTTCAGAGAAGTAATTTATATATTTCTTATGCAAGCAATGCTTTATCTAATAAAATCAATAATCAGCATTTCAAACTTTCCCCCCAAAATGTGAAAAGGAATAACTATTATTGATTGAAATTTGTTGTTTATATTGATCACAGATTGTATTTAATAATATTTATATTTGTAGATTGATATTTGACACTTAAATAAGAAAGTGTCCAGATAGTTCCTAATAAATATGTACCTTTCTATTTTTGGAATTATTGGGCTAAAAAAAAACTCATAAAATTTAAATTCAAAGAAAGTCCTTAAAAAGGGTATTTTTTTTTTTCCTTTTTAAAGATAAATTTAAAATGTTAATGGTAAAACTTGTCTTAAACCAACTAGGGTGTTTATGACTAATATTCTATACTGAATTTTAAGGAGACCTTACTAAAGTTGACCCTCTCAACAGAAAAGTCCTAATTGTTGGAAAAAACAAGAGGAAATAAATTAGGCCCATAAAAGCTGGGATACCAAACTTCAATGCCTATTCATTTTGTGAAGGGCTAGTTTTTAATTGGTACACCTGAGGATGCCTTATATTGCATACACAATCATGGGCCAATTTCTTTTGAGAAATAAAATGCAAACAATAATGTCCATAGAAGTCAGCAAAAGGTTTTATCTGGTTTCTATTTTATTTTAATAGTTCTATTTCTGCCTCTCAAATAGTATATGGCTAGAAAAATAAGTCACTCTTCTCACTTTTGTATAGCTCTTTATAAAATCTAATTTGTAATGTGTTTGGCATGTGATAGGCTTTTGAACATTTCATGTTCTGTCCTCTGAATAGACAATAAATATCTGTTAGGTTTAATTGATTGAATTGAATTAAATAGGTTGGATAAATGAAGTTCTTATAGTTATCTTTTAGGAATTTTAAAGATTTTTTGTATACTGCAATCATTTAAGTAGGAATTTTAAAAGACCAATTCCAAGGACTCACCCCAGAAATTGTAACTTAATTGGCTCTATGTGGGACTTGGCCATTGGTATTATTTTTGAAGCTTCCCAGGTAATACTAATGGTAGAGTAGCATCCACATCTTAGCAAAGGCAGCTTCTTGTCTTAGCCAATACACCTTGTCCTAGCTAATAAAAGTTTCTTTTAATAAATTTGAATTGTTACATAGCACATCCATAAAATACATTTTTTGACATAACCGGTGCATAATTTGCAGCAATGAGATATTATTCCTGTTCTTTCCTTAGCTTGTCCTGAAGTAGCAAAGAATTCACTCACCTCATGAAGACTGATAGCAGTAAAACACTACTGACTTTGTATTAATTTACGTGTTTTCTTTTTCTTTAAGCATATATGCATAAATCACTGAAGATAAAGGCAAAAGAGGAGAGTGGAGATGATCTCAGAGCAGAACAGAGCTTTTTCATACACAATTACTAAATAATGCTATTATAATCAGAACATATCTATAATAGAAATACAGTTGTCATACTTTCAAGACATTAGTGGTAGGAATCAAGAATTTAATGTGTGAGTTTCACTGAGATTTCACAATTTAACACAGCCTCCCAAAAGAGAGGGGGGGAAAAGAAACAAGTGAAAAAAAAGATAGGGAAATAAACAGATTTTTAAAAACCTACCAAAACGGATACAGTATGTGTACTTATTAAACCGTATCCTGCTAAACTTGAGTGTAGTTCTTGATAATTCAACTCAAATAAATGTTGTGCATAATTAAGAAAGTAGTACGCAATGGGGAGTTTTTTAGATTATAGTAAATCTACCAATAAAGAGTTTAAGTAGCCATGGAAACCAGGCTCACACTCTGGAAATTATTTTTACATAATTTTCATATAGTTTATAAAAACATGTATACTAGTTATAATGGAGAAAATGTTGTGTCATGCATAGTGAAAAAAATGATAAAAAATATAGTGCTGTGTACATACATTTACACTGCCTCATAGAGCTGTAAAATGCTTTCCAATAATGAAACTAAAAGAATAAATAGGGACACCAGTGATCTACTTATAAATTTTGTAATCTATTATTTTTTTCATTTAGGACAATAGGTTCAGAGCAGAATAGCAGATTTAAGGAAACTAAATTATTGGACTTGGAAAAACTATGTCTTCTACATGCAATTTTATACTGCTTTTTAAATTTTATGATATTCGACAAATTCTGAGAAGTATGACTATACCATTTATATGTGGAGTTAAAAGTCTGACCAGTTATTTGTTGCACTCTACTTTTTATGATACATAATTCTGTATGTTTTAGGAAGAATTTATTCTTCCCAAATTAGCAAATAGCTATTTTTCATGAGACCAGCAGCATTATCTTCAAGCTTGTAGTTAAAAAGGGAATCCGCTGTGTATGTGTGTGTGTGTGTGTTGTGAGTGTATTGTGTGTGTGTTGTGTGTGTATTGTGTGTGTATGTCAATATTTTATGAACCTTTGATTTGTCTATATTACCTTTGTAACCATATTCCCTCTTGTATTCTATCTGTAAGTCAAGTAGAAACAGAAAAATACAAAGTGATAAATGAATTTTTTCATTGTTCTTTGGCACATATAATCCTTTTTTACCTTAGAATTCAAATAGTGCCATATAAACATTCAATAAAATGTCTGAATTGTTATATAGGCTTTTATCTGTATGATAAAATTGATAATAATATAGAATCTCTTCACTGGATGAAAACTAAATTTCACTAACAACTGCAGTATGGCACAACCTTTCTATAGCCATTCAGAATTTTATTTCTTCCCTCGTTCCCCCTCCCCCTCCTCATTTCCCTTCCCCTCCCCCA
>NW_025999977.1:14653906-14691924 GCF_001458135.2 Marmota marmota marmota
CTCTTCCTCCTCCTCTTCTCTCTGCCTCTCTCTCTCTCCCTCCCTCCCTCCCTCCCTTCCTCCCTTCCTCTCTCCTTCTCTCTCCTCCTGCTTCTCCCTCTCTTCCTTTTCAAGGAAGAAAAGAAAAGGAATCATCTGAGGGATGGGGATGTAGTGCAGCAATATTTTAGTGTTTACTTAACATATGAGAGGTGCTGGATTCAATCCCCAGTACCAAAAAAAGCTTGTAGATGTTATTCCTGTTCTTTTTCTTTTTCATTTCATTTTTTTTCATTCAAAAAAGAGGAGTGAAGGAAAGGAAAGAAAAGGAAAGGGGAGCAGGGATAGATGTGTTGTTTGAAATGTACTATAGAAAAATATTAATGAAACAAAATATCTTGTTTAAAGTATTCTTTCCAAACTCTCATTTTTATTTTTATATTTTATGAATATCTTGCTTTATTTTTCTGATACTGGAATCTGGCCTGGGAAATGTTATATTATGACACCAATTTGTTATATGCAAAAATAGCTAAAGATCATTTGAAGATCAAATTTCCCTGAGAATGTCTGCATTTATTTGGACCAGGATGACAATTAAATGTTCTGTCTCAGTGAAGGCAAGCTGTTTACTAAATACTTTGACAATATAGAGCAGGAATTTTATTCCTCTAGAATCCTGGTATGATTGTGTTGTCCAATACATGAAATATTTCTGGAGATTTCCTCTCTGTCTTTCCATTCTCCTAAGATTAGAGGTTTCTGTTAGTCTTCGCATGCATAATATTATTTGATGGTGAAAAACAAAAAACAAAAATCAGGTCAATCCTCAGAGGCTTCAGATAATGCTGTCCTAGGTCTAGATTCCTTCTGGATGCCTGAAACACCTTGCAGAAACTCTATTATCACTATGCTGAATTTTGAAGGAATTGCATATTGATTTCTACTGTGAGCATTTTCAGGTAACTTAAAATACATTATAGAATTTCAGAAATGCATAATGTCTGCATAGAAAGAACTGTACACAGAAAGCAGAAGTTAATTATCGCTTGGTCAAAAATACCATACTTTCTTACATCCTCCTTGAAAGGGGTCAATAGATTCTTTTCCTTGGCCTCCATGTATTTTTAAAAAATTTTTTGTAGTGGTAAATGGACAGAATGCCTTTATTTTATTTGTTGTTTCTTATATGGTGCTATGTATTGAACCCAGTGCCTCACATATGCTAGGCAAGTGTTCTTCCATTGAGCTACAGCCCCATGTATGTATGTTTTTACAGCAGTACCAAACTGTTTTGATTACTACAGCTATATAATATACTATAAAATCAGGAAATGTGATGTTTCTATCTGTGTTTTTTCTCGAAATTGCTTTAGCTATTTAGAGTCTTTTATGATTTCACTCAATGCAAATTTGAGGATTATTTTCTCCATGTTAAAAAAATGTTGATAGGGATCGCATTAAATGTGTAGGTCATTTGGGTCATACGAATATTTAACAAAATTAATTCTTCCAATCTATGAACATGGAGTATCTTTCTATTTATTTGAGACTTCCTCAATTTTTTCATCAGTTTTAACATTTTCAGTGTAAGAATCTTTACATTGATTAAATTTATACTTAAGTATTATATTCTTTTTCATGTTATTAAAATTTAGAATTTTTCTTATTTCATTTTCAGAGAGTTCATAGTTAGAGTATAGAAATGAAACTGATTGTTTTATGTTGATTTTTTTATCCTGCAACTTTTCTGAATTCATTTATTGGTTCTGGTGGTTTTTGGTGGAATCTTTTAGGTTTTCTATATGGAAGATTATGTCATTTGAAAACAGGGACAATTTAACTTTTTAAAATTCAAAATAACTCCTTGAAGTTACCTTTTATTTCTTTCTCTTGCCTAATCTCTCTGGATAGAACTTTCAGAACTATGTTGAAGAAGAAGGGTGAAAATAAGCAGTTTTGTCTTGTTCTTGGTCTTAGAGGAAATATTTTGGCTTTTTTTACTGTTAAACACAATATTGGCTATGGGTTTGTTATATATGGCTTTTATTATGTTGATGTACATTGTGTGTGTGTGAGTGTGTGTGTGTGTGTGCGCATGTGTGTGTGTGACTGGAGATTGAACCCAAGTCCCCACACATGATAGCAAGTGCTTTACCACTGAACTACTACATCTCCATCCCCTTGATGTACATTTTTATGCATCTCATTGAAAGTTTTATCATTAAAGAACTACAAATATTTGTAGACTAATATTTGACAAGAGTACTAAGAATGCACAATTGGGAAGGGTCAATCTCTTCAATAAATTTTCCTGCAATACTGGGTGCCCATATGCAAAAGAATGAAATTGGACCCTTACACACTCCTAGAAATTAACACAAAGTCAATTAAAGACATAAATGTAAGATTAAAATCATAATAAAACTCAGGCAAAAGGTTCAATAACATTGGTCTTAGCAATGATTTTTGGGGTATGACACAAAGCACAAGCAACAAAAGCAAAACTAAATAAGTAGAATTATGTCAAATTTAAAAGATTTTGCATACCCAAAGAAACAACATAGTAAAAGAAAAACCTAAGGAATAGGTGAACAATATTTCAAGCTCTGTATATGATAAAGGGTTAAAATTTTCTCTGTGTGTGTGTGTGTGTGTAACTCATACAATTCAATATTAAAACTTCATTTTGATTAAAAACAGGTAAACACCTGAATAGATATTTTTCCAAAACAGACATAAAAGTTCAACGTGTCCATGAAAATGTGCTCGACATCAGTTATCATGAAAGAAATGCAAATGAAAACCACAATGTGATATCATCTAATACCTGTTAGCATTGCTATTATCAAAAAGACAGAGATAGTAAGCATTGAATGATCTCATCTATACATGACATTGAAACTAGTTGAACTCATAGAAATAAAGGATAGAAAAGTGATTGCTAGAGCCTGGAGATCAGGAGAAGTCAGGAGATGTTGGTCAAAGCGTGCAAACCTCCAATCAGATGAATCAGCCCTCTACCTACTACTTGTAGTTCATATGTTCTATAGGAGGATATTTTACTATATAACTAAATAATTAACCCTTAAAAAGATGAATAAGTTCTGGGAATCTAATGTACAACTGATGACTATAGTTCACGATATTGTATCATATACATGAAATTTGCTAGGAACATACATGATAAATGTTCTCACTAAAAAGCAAACATGAAATGATAACTAGGTGATGTTAAAAATGTGTCAACTAACTTTGTTGTAGTGATTATTTCATGATACATGTATATCAAATAATCATTGTACACTGTAAGCATCAATTTCTTTGTCAGTTATACTTACATAAGTCTTCAAAAAAAAAAAGAAAGAAAAGAAAACTTCTAGAAGAAGGTTTCAGGATTTCACGATCACAAAGTGTAAAGAGACTTGTCTTCTAGAATTGATAAAAAATGATTTTTAGTTATAAGAGAATTGTCACCATTATAATCTCATAGAGGACCACATGGGAAGAGTTTTAGAAATGAAGATGTATCAAAAGGTGACAAAGGGAGTGACAGAGTCAATAGTGGATTCAAATTGTATTTTACTAATAAGTTTGTTGTGTCTTGCAGTATTTTTCAATAAAATTATAAAACAAAATCTGGAAATTACATGACC
This sequence comes from Marmota marmota marmota, assembly GCF_001458135.2. NCBI lineage: Eukaryota > Metazoa > Chordata > Mammalia > Rodentia > Sciuridae > Marmota > Marmota marmota. The sequence goes on from NW_025999977.1 coordinate 14,657,542, forward strand.
ATTTTAGGGACTTCTTAGTGGATGGAGTAGTTTCATTATATTTAAAACATGAATAGAATGGAACTATTTCAATTAAAACCTGTTTCCAATGATGATTTACTCCCTTCATCTCATGCTAGTGAGTATAGTTCTACATTTCATTAAGTTGGAATGAACATATTGATAGAGTTAAAATTTTTGTTTGAGAAATAAATACTTTCAAATTTCTTTTATTTTTGCAAAATTTTCTTTGCCTGAAAAACAAAGGATAGAGTTGAGATCAAAGAGGATTGTTAAATGGCTGCAGTCCAGTTTTGCTGGTTAAATATTGCAAGACATTAACTTATATCTTAAGAAGTTGTTTTATTTCAAATTTAAAGGTGGTAAGGTTTAAATTTTTTTTTTAATTTTTGCATTACAATTATAATAGTGGGATTCACTGTGGTATGTTCATACACAAATTTAACATAATTTGGTTAATTTCATTCCCCTGTACCTCCCAGTAGTCCCCTTCCTCTACTTTACCAGTCTTCCTTCTATTTTCATGAGATCCTCCTCCTTCTTTTATTCCCTTTTTTACTCTCAAGCTTTCACATTTGAATGAGAACATGCAAACCTTGACTTTGTGAGTCTGGGTTATTTCATGTAACATAATGTCTTCTACTTCTACCCATTTCACAGCAAATGACACAATTTCTTTTTATTATTGAATAAAATTCCCCTGTGTGTGTGTGTGTGTGTGTGTGTGTATAATATTTTCTTCAGCCATTCATCTGTTGGTGGACACCTATGCTGTTCCATAACTTGGCTATTGTGAATAGCACTGCTATAAACAGGAATGCATATTGCTGAGAGCCATGGCTATGGCTCTCAGCAGCATATATCACTATATATCACTATAGTATAGTGAATTTAATTCTTTTGCATAAATACTTAGGAGTGTTATATCATGTGATGGTTCTATTCCCAGTATTTTGAGAATTTTCCATACATAGTAGTTGTACTAACTTAGACCAAGAATGTATGTGTGTTTCTTCTTCTTGCATCCTTGTCTGCATTTACTGTTATTTGTAGTCTCAATGATTGCTATTCTAACTGGAGTGAGATAAAATCTCAGTGGAGTTTTCATTTATGTGTCTTTAATTGCTAAAGATGTAGAATTCACACATACACACAAATATTTGTATATATGCACATATTTGTGTGTGTGTGTGTGTGTGTGCGTTTGTTGGCCCTTTATATTTCTTCTTTGGGGAAATGTCTGTTTACTTGATCATTTATTGATTGGGCGATTTGATTTTTGGTGTTAATTTTTTGATTTCTTTATGTATTCTGGATATTAATCCTCTGTTTAAAAAAAAGAGTAGCCACTTTACCGAATTTTATTATCAATGCTAGAAGTCTTCTGGTGGAGTTATTTGGATCTTCTAGTTATAGGAGCATTATCATATGCAAACAGAATTTGACTTTTTTCCTATTTTTATCCCTTTAATCTCTTTCTTTTGCCTAATTGCTCTGGCTAGAGTTTCAAGGACTATATTTAATAGGAATGATAAGAGTAGACCCACCTGTCTTGTTCATGATTTTAAAGAAAAAAGTCATATCTTCTGCATACTGATTTTTCTCTTTAGCATTTTGAAAGAGTGACAATAGCCAAAATAAGAAATTTATGTGAGGAGTAGAAAACTATCTAACTCATTAAATATACTAAAAGTACATGATTAATTTTTAATTAAATAATTATAACAAAATATTTTCATGAAAATTCTCAAACTATTTTAATATTCCTTCAACTGCATAAAACCCTAAGACAAAAGAATTAAAGAAGTTGGCATGTCAGGCATGGTGGCACACACCTGTAATCCCAATGACTCAGGAGGCTGAGGCAGGAAGATTGAAAGTTTGAGGCCAGCCTCAGCAACTTAGTGAGGCCCTAAGCAACTTAGTGAGACTCTGTTTCAAAATAAAAAAACTAAAAGGACTGAGAATGTAGTTCAGTGTTTAAGTGCCCCTGGGTTCAATCCTGAGTACCAAAAAAGAAAGAAGAAGAAGAAAAAGTTGGCATATGATTCATTTTTCTTCTTAACTATTGGTAGATTGCTCTCAGAAGGAAAAAAAAAAAAGAAGTGATTCAAACTAATTGCCTTGTAAGCTTATTGATAACTAAATTCCTACTAAATAGACTAGAAATATTTATTAGGCAGAGGTTAATATTTTTATAAAATATCTCTAGCAGAATTGTCCTAATCTAGGATCCTTATTGCAAACAAAGCTACAATTTATGGCAGTTTAGGTATAATCCTATAGAGAATGCCATACAAACTCTGAAACTCTCTGAGGCATAAAACAAAAATAATTAATAACCTAAAATATTTCCCACTGGTTAAGTGAACACACAAAACTCATAGACCTTATGTTACCCTGCTCTATAGAATCTCTAAGAAGTATGTACCTGGGAAGACACAGGAGGTTCCAGACAACTTGCTTTGCTGTTGCCTCAAGATTGCTTGTGTCCTTAAAAATTATTATCAAAGCTTGAGATTAAGCAAGGCCTCAGAATCCTATGAATCTGTTCTAATAATACAATTGTTCATGTTAGTTCAGAGCTCCATATCTAGCAAATATTCAAGAAATCCATTCCCAGGGGTATTGTTTGAAATACTTGAATCAGTCCATTTTATTGATGGTATACTTAATAACTAATTCATATTTATCCACATTAAAGCAATCCTATAGAAAAACTATAAATTGTTTCACAAGTTAAAATAAGTTTATAGATCGAATTGTGGAAGTAACTTAAAAACATCCTAATGAGAACAAGCAAGCTATTTCTTTAGAGTTTACTATAGCAAGGAGAACCAGCCACAATCATTTGGGAGTTGCAGGACTTAAAGACAGGCAAATTAATGAGAAAAGGCTATGCAGTGAAAACAAAGGAAAGCATTCGCATGTCCTCTGATTGGAAGCTGTTCCTATGAGGAAAGTAGAGCCGGATACACCAGAAGTGGAGCATCCTATGAGATTCAATAGGAGTGCATATTTGGACCTTTCTTGATAGCCTGGACAAAAATTGGAAAAAGTTCAAACATTAATCAAATCCTGACCTTTTGATATACCACAGGGGTCAGTTTTTGGCTAAAGATAATGGTTGCTGAAGATAGTGGTCTTTTTATCAATTTAACATACAGATAACAGACTGGCTTCTTGAGCTTCATAGTCAACATAGTGGGTTGGTTTCCTGGAATGATTGCTACATATAATAGGTTAGAGATCTGTTTTCATATATGGACTATTTTTCATTTGAATATTCAATTTCTTAACATTTTCACATAAGTTACCCAATTCTCTGTCTATGTTTACAAATTCACTACACAATTTCTTAACTCTCAATGGCTTATTGCTTAGGTAGATATAAAGCAATTGACTAATTGCCATTTTAAAAATACAAAATATTAAAATAAAGATAAAATTACATATTTTCCAGCTAGAGCTTCCTAAAAATGTTAAGGAATGTGACTAATTTGTTAATTCTGTAATTTAAAATATTTTGTTAAAGTATGTTTTTCATTGCTGCTATGTTTATCTGGGACATTTTTCTGAGTGAAAGAGTTAGTGCTCATCTTCTACAATCTATAAAACACCCTGAGTGCAAGGTTATTTGACAAAGAGTAGTAAATTGCAAATTTGAATGGTAGAGTAACATTATGGGTTTGGATTGTTTTCAAAAGCTATACATATGCCTGAATTCACAGCATATTACTTTGTTTATGATTATTGTCCTTGTGGATACAAGATGTCTAATGGAGTAAGATAGCTTTTCATTGTAGTTAAATTCAGTTTCATTGTAGTTAAATTCTTTGAATTAACATTAAATATTTTTCTGCCAATTACAAAGCACACAATTCAACAATAATTCTCTGCAGAAATCATTTTATACAATGTATTTAATTTGATGCCCCAGTTAATGGAAGAGTACAGGACATTGCATAGAGGCAAAGATAAATATTTTAATAAATTTTACATATATATAGGTTAAAATCATATTTTGCTTTAAAATCAATAACCCTATTTGATGTGATAATAATGATATATTTTTGATAATTCTATAATAAGACACACATTTTAAGAAAAACACAAACTACTTTAAGAGGGATTAAATTTTAAGATGGGGCACCAACATTATATATATGACGCATATTTTGTGATGCTCATTAAAGATTGCCATAGTTTTGGCAATCTGCCCCTTCTTTAATGGAAAAAAAAAATGGTGATACACATTTATAAAGAAGAGTGACAAATTGTCTAATCAAAATTTTGTAGCCTCTTTGGAAGATTTTGAAATGTTTAGATATGAGGACTTTTAATTTGTTTTGGTTTGTTTTTGTGTTTCCCTTGTATCTTCAGTCTTTAGTCTGCATCTGTGCACTAAAATAAAACCAGAAGGGTCCTGTAAAATGATGAGAAATTTTATTGCCAGAAATCTGTAACCTTCCATTTTATGATAGCTAAGAGAAGGTGAGGACAAAAACATTTCAAGCAGTTCTCTTTACCTTGGAAATATGCTTTTCTAATTAAATTTACATTTGCATTTTTAAATTTTTTTCTGCCATAAACACAGTTCTTTTCTCATCTTCAGATTTTGAACACAAGCAAACTGTCTTCATTCTTACCTTATTTCCTATTTATGTGAAGACAGCAAAGCAACACGTTTTATTGCCTTTTCCCTGAGATGTCTCCAAACTAAATATTTCCTGATTTAAACCTATAAGATCACAATGCGATATAGTTTTCTGTTTCTACTACTGCTGAATCAGAATTCATTTTCAGCATCCACAGTCTTGTCTTTGTGAGTTGGAATGTGACATAAAATGGTGGCACATTAGGTTAGAAGTTCCTCAAGTAAAAAGTTAAGTAGGGCTAGTGGTCTTTTGAGTTCCTAGACACAAGAAGAGCAGCAATCTCCTTGTTTGAAGAGGATTCAACAGAATTTTAATGTAAGGGAAGAAATTTGAACATCTCAGCAAAAGGAATTCCTAAAAAAATTTCTAAGGTTATGATAATCATGTTTGGGTTTTAATTGATTTAGGTGAAATATCAGGATTTCAATAGATAGTAGGCATTTAGTAAGTTGGTAAGATATCATTTTACCATAAATGAATATTTCTTTAGTATTATCATCAAAAACTCTGAAAATATAATAGGTTTGGGAGTTCAAATTTTGAAATTGTTTATAGACTTTTGATGTATGAATCAAAGAAAGATGACAATATTTAGGAAATAAAAAATAAGAATCAAGTAAATATTCACACACAAAAAAAACCCAATTAAACCAGAATGCGGTAATTATGCGATATAACTAGACTGTTAGCAATATCATAAAAGACAAAAAGGATATAGATCAAAAGGATATAACTAAATGTGTTATGTAAATCTTGATTAGTTCCTGATCTTTTCAAAAATGTTATAGAAATTTCTGGCAAACTTAGAGAATTTAAATAAGCACAGGGTATTAAATTATATTATGAAATCACTATCAATTTCCTAGGCTTAGATAATGATATTGTGATTATGTAAAGGATGAAGATGCTTTTAGGAGAAGCATCTTATGATATTTAATTGTGAAGGATTATGATGCTATCACATTCTTTTATGGTTTAGAAGTAAAAAAAAATTAAGATTAATGAACAATCACACTATGTGTGAATATAGTCAAATATTAATTTTTGTATTTAAGTAGAGAATATATATGTATTCACTGTATTATGTCAAATAATGACAATGTTTGAAACATTAAAATGTAGAAAGAGAAAGACAAAAAACTGGAAGAAAGCAAGCTCCATTTCTCACCTGACGCACCCGTAGGGGGCATCCTGAGTGGTCCCTTCTGTCCTTGGGGGATGAATGGATGAATGTAGCAGGAGTGCACTAGACAAGTCCAAGGCCTGTTCCCAGATCATGCATCCTTTTCAGGTAAGCCTTGATTTCCAGACCCCACAATACAAGAAAAGAAAGATGATCTATAAAATCATCCTGCCCGAGACCAGGGATGAGAATATGACCAGTATGGGAGGTCGTTACACTTTTTTTCTTAAAACACCTGCAAAATAGAGAACTTAAAGAATTTAAGTATATTATAACTTAGGGAGTATGGAAATAGGCTGTAAGTTATTTGGAATAGCCCCAAAACAATTTTCTGAAAACACAAGCATTTTGGACAAGTTTGTAAAACGTGTTTGTTTTGTGCATTTAATCTGTACACAGCTTTCTGTTCAGATCTACGAGAAGTATTATTATGTTAAAAATTCAATCTATTTTAGTTTGTAGTTCTAATTATTTAAGGAAAGAGCTTCAAAATATTTTGATAAACTAAATTATGACTATTCAGGAAACATCAAATATTCTCTCTGCAAACTTATCCACTCTAAAATCAAAACAAAATGCCAGTTAGTCAGGCAAATAATTTCTAGGTCAAAGATTTTCAGTCTTCTTCAAAACAAAACAAAACAAAACAAAAAAACAACACTTTGTTGAATTTAAAACACAATTTTGACCAGAAAATTAGGGTCAAAGTTATCTTCTATATAATTATTTTCTTCTATATACCACTAAATAGATGTTTTACAATGCTAAGAAAATGAAATATATATTCTTCAATGGAAAGAAATAGTGTAGTTGTTGATATGTATCCAATTCCCTAATATATCTCTTATGGAGTTTTGTGGCAGTAAAGAACAGATTAGACTAGTTTCTTCCACAAATTCTACTTGCACCTGGCAGAAGTTCCTCAACCTCTCTGGGAATCAGCTTTCTCTATATCAATATTAAAAATAGAACCAACAACAACAACCTTTATTGGGCTATTATGTTAGGCAATGTTCTAAGAACATCATTTATATTACCTTGCTTAATATTCATGATGCATTCATTAGCTATTTTTCATTTTATGGATGAGCACATTTTACGAATACATCTTGCAAAGTGCATATCAAATGAAGGTCACACATCTAGAAAGTAATAGAGTTAGAATCCTCAAAACCCATCTGACTTTAGAGTTCACTATCCATGTTATACTGCTTCTGTCATAGGAAATTGGATGCTATCCATACCTGTCAAATATTTCTTAACAGTTGGATCTTTTGAAATCTTAGCTGTTACCCCCAGTTTTTAAAGCAAATAACATTGGAGAGATATACCTATTGAATCAAAACTATTCAATTTCTTCCTTGTCTTCCTTCTAGACTCACAATGGTCCCTGAGGCACTACAGAGGAACCATGAGACTCTCTTGAACCCAGTTTGGCAATATTTAAAAATTTTCAAAACAAATTTAACTTCACACTCCATGGGCAACTAGTAGGTTGACTGAATGTAAGTTGTTTATAAATGTTGTATTTGTAGGAATTTTCTTTAAGAAAATCAGTGGTAATACTAAAATCACACTTTATTCTTTTTAATTTTATGATTTTTATAATTTATCATCTTATTTTTATAGCAAGATGCTTTAAGCTCAAATAATAGATTTGTTTTCAAGTATTGAAATTGAAAAAAATTTGACTTCTATAGTCAAAGATAGAGATCATTTTAGAAGAAATGGGGGAAATTCTTATACATGAAAGTGTATCCTTTATAAGTAAATGATTTTAGTAGTATATAACTCAATATTCTAGTTATTTTTACTATTGGTCTCTCTTTCCTAACCCATGAATGTTTAAAGACAATTCAACATATGGAAATTTTTCAAGGTAAACATATAAGCTATATGCTCTAACATTGAAATGTAGTATTGGATAATCTATTGGCATTCTCTTTCCACCTAATAACAGAACCAAAATATTAAGGACATTCTCATTAGGTTATTCTCTACTATTAAATTAAGACCAAACAACAAATTAAGTACTCAATAAATATTTTAGTACCACTTCCAAAAGTTTATACTTTTAGAAATTATCTTATTATTTCTTGGGAGTAAAATTTCTAGCCTAGAATTAGGAAAGAAAGAAATATCATAGCAACCAACTTTTGTAATCTGTTTCTGTGTGAAGGTCAGTCAAAATGTTTTTTTCCACCCTTTGCATTCTAAAGCTGTTCCCTCAGCCTCTCACTGTCTACCTCTTCCCATTTCCTCATCCTCTTACTGAAGATGGACTAAGTCCTCACTTGCTAATATTTCATAGCAGACTTTTATTGAATAATTTTTCATTTCAAAATATTGAATTTATTTTTTTTAAATATATTTTAGGAAGATTTTTTTTCTGCCTCCCACTTAGAATTTTTAAGCTATTTGGATGAATTTCCTTTTAGATAAGATGAGTGAATTATAGAAAAAGTAAACTTCTAATTTTCCTAGTTAGAAATTTAAAACTTTCCCTTAAAGAGCATCTAAACCAAGTACTATAAAATAAGAAAAAGGCAAATGAGAGAGAGAGAGAGAGAGAGAGAGAGAGGGGGGGGGGTCGGGGGGAGTGTCTTCTCTACAGATCCTAGGATGGTACAAATACCTGTTTTTCTCTCTTTCAAAAACTACTCTGAGGACGGACATGTTTGGGGGAAAAGGGTCTGTACCTGCAAGTTAATGTCATCTGTCATCTTTCTGGATTAGTAAGTGCCTTCACTATGGGAAAATGGAGGACTCACTAATAAGTTATCTCTGACTAATAAGTTAACTCAGAGACAGCCCAAAGCAAAGGAATCACTGGATAATCCCTGTTTCATATCCATATATACAGATATCTCATATTCTTTTGCTATTTTTGTTATTTCACTAAGTTACTATAAACCAATCTATCCAGAAGTCAATATTTTGCCATATTTCATAATCCTTGTATTTATTTCATAGTTTGAACTTAATTCAAACTTGCTTTTATTTAAAAAGCACAACTCTTTTTAATTAATATTTTTTATTTATATATGACAGTGGAATGCATTACAATTCTTATTACACATACAGAGCAGAATTTCTCATATCTCTGGTTGTATACAGTATATTCACACCAATTTGTGTCTTCATACATGTACTTTGGATAATAATGTCCATCACATTCCAGTATTATTGCTAACCCCATGCTCCTTCCTTTCGTTCCCACCCCTCTGCCCTATCTAGAGTTCCTCTATTCCGCCCATACTCTCCATCCCTACCCCACTATGAATCAGCCTCCTTGATTAGAGAAAACATTTGGCATTTGATTTTTTGGGATTGGCTAACTTCATTTAGCATTATCTTCTCTTAACTCCATCCATTTACCTGTAAATGAAATAATTTCATTCTCTTTTATTGCTGAGTAATATTCCATTGTGTATATATGCCACATTTATTTTATCCATTTATCTATTAAAGGCCATCTAGGTTGGTTCCACAGTTTAACTATTGTGTATTGTGCTGCTATAAACATTGATGTGGCTATGTCTTCATAGTATGCTGTTTTTAAGTCCTTTGGGTATAGATCAAGGAGAGGGATAGCTAGGTCAAATGGTGGTTCCATTACCAATTTTCCAAGAAATCTCCATACTGCTTTCCATATTGGCTGCACCAATTTGCAGTTCCACCAGTAATGTATGAGTGTACCTTTTCCCTACATCCTTGCCAACACTTATTGTTGTTTGTCTTCATAATAGCTGCCATTCTGACTAGAGTGAGATGAAATTGCATTTCTCTAACTGCTAGTGATGATGAACATTTTTTCATATATTTATTCATTGATTGTATATCCTCTTCTGAGAAGTGTCTGATCAGGTCCTTATTGATTGGGTTACTTGTTTTTTTCATGTTTAGCTTTTTGAGTTCTTTATATACCCTAGAGATTAGTGCTCTATCTGATGTATGAGAGGTAAAGATTGTTCCCAAGATGTAGGCTTTCTATTCACCTCACAGATGGTTTCTTTTGCTGAGAAGAAACTTTTTAGTTTGAGACAATCCCATTTTTGACTCTTGATTTTAATTCTTGTGCCAAAGGAGTCTTATTAAGGAAGTTGGAGCCTAATCCCACATGATGGAGATTAGGGCCTATTTTTCCTACTATTAGATGCAGGGTCTCTGGTTGTATTCCTAGGTCCTTGATCCATTTTGAGTTGAGTTTTGTGCATGGTGAGAGATAGGGGTTTAATTTCATTTTGCTGCATATGGATTTCCAGTTTTTCCCAGCACCCTTTGTTGAAATGGCTATCTTTTCTCCAGTGCATATTTTTTGTGCCTTTGTTTAGTATAAGATCATTGTAATTTTGTGGGTTAGTCTCTGTGTCCTCTATTCTGTACCATTGGTCTATCAGTCTGTCTTGGTGCCAATACCATGATGTTTTTGTTGCAATTGCTCTGTAGTATAGTTTAAGATCTGATATAGAGATGCCACCTGCTTCACTGTTCCTGCAAAGGTTTGCTTTAGCTATTCTAGGTCTCTAATTTTTCCAGATGAATTTCATGACTGCTTTTTCTATTTATATGAGGAATATCATTTAAATTTTAATCAGAATTGCATTAAATATGTATAATGCTTTTGGTAGTATGATCATTTTGATAATATTAATTCTGCCTATTCAAGAGCAAGGTAGATCTTTCCATCTTCTAAGGTCTTCTTTGACTTCTTTCTTTAAGGTTCTGTAATTTTTATTATTTAGATCTTTCACCTCTTTTATTAAGTTGATTACCAATTATTTTATTTTTTGAGGATATTGTAAATGGGGTAGTTTTCCTTGTTTCCCTTTCAGAGGATCTGTCACTGATATATAGAAATGCATTTTGATTTATGGGTGTTGATTTTATATCTCGCTACATTGCTGAATTCATTTACTAGTTCTAGAAGTTTTCTGATGGACTCTTTTGGGTCTTCTAGGTGAAGAATCATGTCATCAGCAAATAGTGCCAATTTGAGTTCTTGTTTTCCTATATGTATCCCTTTAATTTATTTCGTGTAATTGCTCTGGCGGGTGTTTCAAGAACTATGTAAAATAGAAGTGATGAAAGAGGACATCTCTGTCTTGTTCCAGTTTTTAGAGGGAATGCTTTCAATTTTTCTCCTTTTAGAATTATGGGGCTTAGCATAGATAGCCTTTATGATGTTGAGATATGTTCCTGTTATCTCTAATATTTCTTGTGTTTTGAACATAAAGAGGTGCTGTATTTTGTGAAATGCTTTTTCTGTGTTTGAGATGATCATACGATTCTTATCTTTAAGTCTATTGAAGTGATGAATTACATTTATTGATTTCCATATGTTGAACCAACCTTGCTTCTCTGGGATGAATCCCACATGACCTTTTTGATATGTATTTTATTTGCCAGAATTTCATTGAGAATTTTTACATATATGTTCATTAGATATGTGGTCTAAAGTTTTCTTTATTTGATGTGTCTTTGCCTGGTTTTGGAATCAGGGTGATATTGGCCTCATAGAATGAGTTTGGAAGTGCTCCCTCTTTTTCTAATTCCTGAAATAAATTGGAAAGTATTGGTATTAGTTCTTCCTGACAGGTGTTGTAGAACTTGGCTGTGTATCCAGCCGGTCCTGGGCTTTTCTTGGTTGGTAGATTTTTGATGGCGTCTTCTATTCCATCACTTGAAATTGATCTGTTTAAATTGTGTACATCATCCTGATTCAATTTGGGAAATTTTATGACTCTAGAAATTGGTTGATGCCTTCTATATTTTCTATTTTATTGGAGTACAAGTTTTCTAAATAATTTCTAATTATCTTCTGTATTTCTGTAATGTCTGCAATGATATTTCCTTTTTCATCACATATGTTAGTAATTTGAGTTTTCTCTCTCCTTCTCTTCATTAGCATAGCTAAGGGTCTGTCAATTTTATTTTTCAAAGAACCAACTTTTTGCTGTCAATTTTTTCAATTGTTTCTTTTGCTTCAATTTCATAAATTTCAGCTCTGATTTTAATTATTCCCTGTCTTCTACTGCTTTCGGTTTGATTTGTTCTTCTTTTTCTAGGTCTTTGAGATGTAATGTTAAGTCAATTATTTGTTGACTTTTTCTTCTTTTAAGAAATGATCTCCATGCAATGAACTTTCCTCTTAGAACTGCTTTCATAGTGTGCCAGAGATTTCGATATGTTGCCTCTGTGTTCTCATTCACCTCTAATTTTTTTTTATTCTCCTCCTTGATGTCTTCTATAACCCATTGTTCATTCATTAGTAAATAATTTGTCTCCAGGTGTTGGAGAAGCTTTTATTTATTATTTTATCATTGATTTCTAACTTCATTCCATTATGATCTGATAGAATGCAGGGTAGTCTCTCTACCTTTTTCTATTTGCTAAGAGTTGCTTTGTGGCATAATATATGGTCTATTTTAGAGAAGGATCCATGTGCTGCTGAGAAGAAAATGTATTCACTCATTGAAGGATGAAATATTCTATAAATGTGAGTTAAGTCTAAGTTATTAATTATATTATTGAGTTCTATAGTTTCTTTGTTCAGCTTTTGTTTGGAAGATCAATCTAGTGATGAAAGAGGTGTGTTAAAGTCACCCAAAATTATTGTGTTGTGGTCTATTTGACTCTTGACCTTGAGAAGAGTTTGTTTGATGAACATAGATGCTCCATTGTTTGGGGCATATATATGTATAATTGTTAAGTCTTGTTGGTGTATGGTTCCCTTGAGCAGTATGTAGTGACCTTCTTTATTCTTTTTCTTTGACTTTAGCTTGAAGTCTACTTTATTTGATATGAGGATGGAAACTCTTGCTCGCTTCTGCAGTCCATGTGAGTGGTATGATTTTTCCCAACCCTTCACCTTCAGTTTGTGGATGTCTTTCCTATAAGATGAGTCTCTTGGAGGCAGCATATTGTTGGGTATTTTTTTTTATCCAATCTGCTAGCCTATGTCTTTTGATTGGTGAGTTTAGGCCATTAACATTCAGGTTTATTATTGAGACATAATTTGTATTCCTAGCCATTTTTGTTATTAAATGTGACTTGGTTTCTCCTCTGAATAGATTTTCCTTCAGTGTAATACCTCCCTCTGCTGATTTTCATCAGTTTTTCATTTCTTCTTCATGGAATATTTTGCTGAGGATATTCTATAATGCAAGATTTCTAGTTGTAAATTCTTTTAACTTTTGTTTATAATGGAAGATTTTTATTTCATCACCAAATCTAAAGCTGTTTTGCTGGATATAAGATTCTTGGTTGGCATCCGTTTTCTTTCAAAGTTTGATATATATTGTTCCAGGATCTCCTGGCTTTCAGGGACTGAGTTGAAAAATCTGCTGAGATACAAGTTGTTCTCTCCCTATATATGATCTGATTCCTCTCTCTTGTGGCTTTTAAGATTATCCTTATTCTGTATGCTAGGCATTTTCATTATAATGTGCTTTGGTGTAGATATGTTGTAATTTTGTACATTTGGTGTCCTATAAGCCTCTGGTATTTCATTTTCCAATTCATTCTTCATGCTTGGGAAATTTTCTGATATTATCTCATTGAAGACATTGTGCATTCTTTTGGTTTGAAACTCTGTGACTTCTTCTGTTCCAATAACTGGTCTTAGATTTGGTGTTCTATTCATGGCTTATTAATGTCTTCATTGTGTGATCAACTTTATTTTCCAGATTGTATACTTCATCTTCATTATCTGATGTTCTTTCTTCAAGTGAAATAGTCTGTTGGTTATACTTTCTATAGTTTTAAATCTGTTTATTGTATCCTTCATTTCAAGGATTTCTGGGTGTGTTTTTTTTCCAGAGTCTCTATCTCTCTCTTGAAGTATCTTTTGCTATCTGTATTTGCTCTTTTATCTCTTTGTTGGAGTGATCAATTTTTGCCTGTATTTGCTCATTTAGGTCATTCTTTAATTCACAGATCATTTTAATTATGACCTTATGAACTCCTTCTCTAACATTTCATCAACTTTCTGTCCATGGGTTCTGTTATTATAGTGTCCTGGTTTGTTTGAGGCACTTTCCTCCCTTGTGTTTTCATGTTGTCTATGTGTCTTCCTTTCTTGCAGCATGGATCTGAGCTATTACAATTTCTTTCCTGTATTCATGTGCAGATTGTACCTACCTTGTAGTACTTGTGCAGATTGTACCTACCTTGATGTTGGGCTTAATGTGGGCCTCACACTTTTTGGATGCAGCTGCTTCTAGGCTCTGTCTACTGTCAAAAGGTTAGGGGCTACTGCGTGCAGAAGGCTTTGGAGATGACTGCAGTGTGCCAAGATGGAAGTGGGTTAGGCTTAAGCTCCCAGGTGGTGGGGGGTGAACTTGGACCTACCCTGGACCTGGGTCCTACACAAGTTGATGTGGGCTGATCTGGGCTGGGTCTGGTCTCCTTCAGTAGTCTGCTGGCCAGAAGAGGTGGTCCTGTGCTGGAGGCTGGGCTCCGGCAGGTGTCTGCCCCACTGGTAAAGGGGAGCACCCAAGCCTACTGTGAGTCTGAGTCCTGTGTATGCTGGTATGGGCAGATCTCAACAACTTTTTAAAATATCAATTTATCCAGGCACTGCTATGCTCTTGCTTTTATTTTTTTAAATTATATTGGGTTTAAAAATGCATAATTAGTATAAAAATTTGAAATTACAAAATAAGTTTTATCCCTCCTCCTACCCAGGATTCTACCACCTGAACATGTTTTATTTAATTCTAAACTTCTGGGACTATTTATATGAAATCCAGTAAGAGGGACCAAAATACTGCTTAAAACAAACAAAAATTTGTCTCATCAAAAATAGTTTTAATAGATGGACATCATTACCCTAAGTATATGTATGAAGACATGTAACTCTACTTTGTATACAACCAGGGACATGAAAAATTGTGCTCTATATGTGTAATATGAAATGTAATGCATTCTGCTGTCATATATAACAAATTAAAATAAGAATTAAAAATAGTTTTAATATTCTAACTGTTTTATTTTTAGTTTGTTCTGATATTTTAGTTAAATTTATTGAAATCCTTAGTGGTATTACAATTCTAACTGGTAATTGCAAAAAATTCAGAAAAAATCTGAATCATTGTATGTTTATCTTGCTTTTAGATAAATCAGGTTTACCATATTCTTATTATAGAGACAGAATATTCATTTTATTATGCAGAATATATCTTATAAGACTTTAAAGCAGAAGCTACCATTCAAAACCTTGTGATTTGTGAAATGTATAATATCACTATGGAAACAAAGGTTAAACAAATAGTATAAAATATTTTTATTAGTTTGCAGATGATAAAACAACTATGAATTATTTTTCTGAAATATTGAATGTACATTATAAATTTATCTTTAGAAATTCTTCATTAAATTCCCTTCATTCAAGCTGTTCTTCAAATATCTTATTTGAGTCTTTATATATATTATCAATTATGAGAAAAGAATCATCCTCTCTGGAAGGCAATGATTTTCGTATTAAATTATCCTTTAAATACTCACATAGAATTAGTATCTAAATAGATAAGATCCAGTAAGTGGCCATTAAAATCTTTTCCTGGATCTTTATTTTCAGCATCCAATGTTTCATTGTTTCATGTGATAGGTAGAGAGAGTCTGCAAATCTTTATCAAAAACAAACAAACAAAAAAGAACCAACAGTCTGAACTTCTGGGCAAGATGAAACAAGAGGGACCAGATTTGTTGTTGTTCCTGAAACAACCAAAAAAACTAACATATATCATAGAATAGTTTTCAAGACATTGGAGATCTTGCAATAAAATCTAATAAATGGAGAGGCAGAGAAAAGAGTCCAGCTTTGCAATTGCCTGAGGCTCCTGCTGTGGGGAGGAAGTGGAAACCTGACGGTGTTGGTCTCCCTGGGTTGAGGATGGAGCTGGTGATCTGAGACCAAACTAGCCAAAGTAAACAGGGGATACCTGAGATGAGACAGCTGCACAGAAAGAAAGCTATGGAGATCTGAAGATGTTCTCCTAAATATCCAGAAGAGTACTGATGCCCTCATGTGCAAGTGCTGAAGGAAGGAAACACCTGCAACTTTCAGAACTCACAGAGCCAGCCATAATTATTCCCACCAGCCAACATGAAAGCTTCATAACTCATTGGCACTGAGTAGAGTACTCAGAAACATTTTAATTCTGTAATGGAATTTTAAATCTAAAACTTTAAAGCAAGACCTGAGTGTTTCGAAACCATTTAACTACATTCTGGGATGAAACTCAATAATATTTATACAGATACAAAAATACCAAGGACACAAAAAGGTAAAATTCATAATGACTGGCATCTCATAAAAATTTACTTGAAATGCAAAGAAGCAAGAATAAACAACCCATAAATAGGAAAAAAGCAATTAATTGAATTTTACTTATAAAACGCGAAGATTTAGTAGACAAAGACATTAAGAAAATTCTTATAACTTTATTCCTTGTGTTCAAGAATCAATAAAACACATCAAACAATTTGTGAAGCATGTATCAAATATCTGTAAGGAAGATAAAAAATGTTTGAGTTGAAAATTCACTGGATTAAAATAATAGTAGATTAGATATTGCAAAAGATTAGTGAATTTGATGACAACAATATAGTATACCCAAAGTGGAACACAGAGAAAAGTGTATGAGAATGATTAGCAGATCATCATTGAACAGTAACACAACTTTAAACAGCCTTTATATGTCCCCAAAATGGGAGCAGCAGAAAATAATTAAAAAAAAAAAAAATGGTACCTGAGGTTTTCCGAAAATTAAAACTATACAATCATAGTTTCAAGATGTCTATAAAAGTAAAGTGAAGAAATCAATCAAATTACTTAATGACAGTGAAAAGGAGAAAAATTTTAAAAAAACACAGAAACCAAATACTTTATGTGTAGAGGAAGAAAATAAGAATGACAGATTTTTCATGAGAAACAAGGCAAAAGAGAAGATAATTAAACAATTTAAACATAATAAGCATGTGTGTACACACACACACACGCACACACACACCACTAATAAAAATATAACAAGGAGATATATATTTCAGAAATAAGGTTGGAATTAAAGCACTTTTGGATATAACCTGAAAGAGTTCATCATTAACAAACTTAAACTGTAAGAAACATCATGCAACTCTGTTATGGCTTAGAAATGAAGTGTCCCACAAAAGCTCATGTAATATAAGAAAGTTTAGAGATAAAATGAATGGGTAATGAGGACCTTAACCTAATCAATGCATTAACCTCTGATAGGAATTAATTGGATAGCAACTCTGGGCAGGTATAGTGTGACTGGAGGTGGTGGGACCCTGGGGACATACATTTTGGGTGTTTTGTCCTGGTTGAGTGGAGCTCCCTCTCTGCTTCCTGGTGCTATGTCCCCAGCTGCTTTCCTCTGTCACACGCTTCCACCATGATGTCCATCCTCACCTCAGGCCCTGAGGAATAAAGTTGGCCATCTATGGACTAAAATCTCTGAAACTGTGAGCTCCAAAATTAACTTTTCCTTTTTAAAATTGTTCTTGTCAGGTCTTTGATTAGAGTAGTGAAAAGTTGACTAAATCAAAGTCCTTCAGAGAGAAGAGAACAATAAAGTTTGTAAATTTGAATCTACATAACAGAAAACAGAACACCAGAAATGATAACTATGTGGCAAAATATTAAATCTCTATTTTTTATTACCTATATACATTTCTATGGCTTAGATACGGCTTGAGCGTATTCCTCAATGTTTCACACCTTGATATTTAATCCTCATTTTGAGATTAAGTGAGTGGAAACTAGAGGAGGGACCTTGAGAAGTAATTAAGATTAGATAAGGTCACCCCAGTGGAGCCTTCATTATGGAATTACTGGTGGCTTTATAAGAAAAGGGAGAATTATTGAAAGAGACACATATGCTCCCTGTCTCTTGCCATGTGATGCCCTGTACATAACAATATATTATATATTATAGAATATGCTATTTTTTAATAACAAATATATCCAAAAATGAAGTACTGAAATAGTTTGTTAAAAAATTCTCATCTGAATAATCACCTGAAAATTAATGTTTGAAATATTCAGTGTAGAACTGATTTTTTAATTTTAATCATCAACTCCTGAATGATATGTGATAGGATGCTGCCCAGAGAATCCAGACTCTTTTCCAACTATGCTCTAAAGATTCCTTCTTCTGAATATATTTAGAACCAGAATGGTGGAAGAAGGAAAGTGCATTGGTCTCCAAGGACTAGTTGATCTTCCAGAGATTTCAAACCACTCTACCAAGTACCACCCTTTCTCCACAGGGCAGAGCAGCTCTATGTGAAAACAGGCTATCATGGCTTTCCTGCTAGAAAAAGCTGTTATGATTATCTTTACATCAACATTTCCATTGTTTGGCACCATACTTTTAAAAATTTTTTATTGGTATATTATGATTATACATAATAGTGGGATATACTGTAACATATATGTATATATCATAATTTGGTCAATTTCTTTTCCTAGTACCTTCTTTTTCCCTCCCTCCCTTTCCTCTATGCTACTGGTCTCCCTTCTATTTTTATGAGCTCTAATTCCCCTCCCCCCATTTTTCTTTCTTGCTTCTTTATTGAAAGAATACATGATCTGATCCTTGATTTCCCGAGTCTGGCTTATTTTGCTTAACATGATGTTCTCCAGTTCCATTCACTTTCCTGAAAATGACATAATTTCATTTCTCTTTATGGCTGAGTAAAATTCTGTCATCAGCACCACACTTTTGTAAGACTTTAAGTACACCAATTTTTTATTCATCTTTCATATAAAGATCTGAATAGAAAAAATACACATGTATTATCTTAAAAAATATTATAATACTTGCCACAATAAAGACCAATTTTCTCCCAAATTTCATAGAGTTACATAGCAATTCTTAAATAAAAATTGTGGCACCTTGATTTATTCCATCCAACTTCTATAATATAAGGAGGTTTAAGAAGAAAGGCAGAATAGCTGTCTAGAAAAGATAAACAATATTAATCACCAAAGGGCTGTAAAACCAAAAACAAAAATGTATATCTAAAGTCATGATAAAGGACAATGTTTACATTCAAACATAAAGAGATGAACAGAGAGTGAAGGATTTAACTAGCTTCTCACAGGTAAGGCATGGGGGAATAAGAGTAGTCAAAGAATGAAAGAAAGGAACTCATTAGAAAGTAATGAGTCTCAGAAACAGTCAATACAGGAAAATAGCTCAATAAGAAAAAAAACAACACAGAAAAACAAAAATGGCTGCATCAAAAAATAAAATAAAATTAGAAATCAGAGGAATTTGAAATTGGATAGTCACTGGAGACCTCAGAGAGAAATATTCTATAATGAAAGCCTAGAATCTCTTGTAGGAGGGACTGCAGAGAGAATGAAGGAATGTGTCCATTGAGTGTCTTTAGGTAAACCTCTCTCAGGTGTTTGAAAAGGAAAAAGGTGGAACAACAATGAGGAGGAGGTTTTAATTTTGCTGGGCTCATTTTTTTTTCTACCATGTGTGAGAACCAATGTATGCTTTGCTACACAGTGGAAACTTCATGAAGATAAAAAGACCCAAGGTACAGAAAGAAAAAAATAATAATAAAATGTAATAATCCCTTGAGATCTGGAAAAGGAAAGAAATGTCATCTTCAGTATGAATGCAAATCTTCTCCCATGCCTGATAATACAATCACTGCTACTTCTGGGGATCCTAATGGTTATAAACTCAGTCCCTTTCTGCCTATAATTCTAACAATTTGCGAGGCTAAGGCAGAAGGATTACAAGTTCGAGGCCAGCCTCAGCAACTTACAAAGACTCAAAGCAACTTAGCCAGACCCTGTCTCAAAAATTAAAAAAAAACAAAAAGTGCTGGGGATGTAGTTCAGTGGTTAAGCTTCTCGTTTCAATACCCAACACCAAAAATCAAACAAAACAAAACAAAACTTGGTCCCTATTTTTGAGGTAAGAGCAGATTATTTGAAAATTAAACATTTATTTGAGGTTTTATAAGAAAAATTATGAAATTAATTATACAATTGAATATTTACTTAGAGCATGTTAAAGGAATTATAATAAACCAAGAACTTTTTAAAGTTGATACATACCATAAACATAAAAATTCAGAAAATATCTTATTAACATCATGCTACAATTGTTGAACAAGGAAATTTTTTAAACATGATCAAAGAAATTAAAGGCAGAAAAGAAGAATAAACAAAGAAGTAGTGGAGTAAATACAATATTTCATCAAACAAATCTAATCAAACATAATTTTCTTAGATCTATCATATCATATGTAAGTCATGTATATAACCGAGTTCTCAATTACCTTTAATGAGTTTTTTTTTCATAGTTGGGAGAATAAAATTAGGCTTCTCTTTATATTCAAAAGCATCCAGATTTGCATGACCTGGTGATAAATTTGCACTGAGTAATGAAGCTTGAGTAAATGCTATACTATTTATTATGTACCAGAGGATTAATTAATTAGCAAAAAAAAGAGGGGGGTATTTAACACTAGTGTTTGAAGGAGTGTAAAATTGAATGTCATATTATGAAATGTTAGGAATCATTTTGGGGACTATAACTTTGTGTTAGAAATGGTATATTTTTCAAGCAGTCTCCCTTCTCTATCTGTTGCATATTTCATGCCCACTTTTGATTTCTCTATATTTCCTTTCCCCCTAGCCCTTGGGCCCCCACCCCAAAAAAAAAAAAACAAACAGGATGTTTTATCTACTAAAATAATTTTCATGATTCACTATTCTAAAATATATAAATATATACAAATATACCTATACACCTATATATTTTACTTTATAGATTTTACTCTAACATTTTATTACGTGCCACAGGGTTTACTAAAGAAATAGAAAAGAATAAAAAGATTGTTTCTCCTTTTAAGGAAAATAAACTAAGAACTTGAAGTAACTAAGGGGACTACAAGTTTTATTTTCCATATAGCATAGTATTCCTTCCTTTTGATGATCAGACATCTTATCATTAATATCTTCCAGTGAGATTTCCTGCAACATTAATGATACCATCACAAAGCACAAGTTATTTGAAGTTCTAAGTAAAACAACTTGATTTCTTACTTAAAACAAAAGGAATTTCAAAAATTTTCCTAGGACTTTAGTAAATGATAATTTCCCTCATGGATAGATAGAATTATAGTGCCAAGAATGTATTGTCATCCAGGGGCTCAGGAGGATAAGGGCAGGAGGATGGCAAGTTCAAAGCCAACCTCAGCAACTCAGCAAGGCCCTAAGCAACTTAGTAAAACTCTGTCTCAAAATGATAAATAAAAAGGCTGGGGATGTGGCTCAGTGGTTAAGCGCTCCTGGGTTCAATTCCTGGTGTGTGTTGGGGGGGGCATTGCCTAAAGATCTTCTCATTTAGATGTAGAATAGTGAGCAATTAAACATTTAAAATTTCATTCATAAAGGCATTGTAATTAATGGCAATGATAATTTACTTTTTTAGGGCTTAGTATAAACTCAAAATTCCTTAGCATTTTTTCAGTCAGATTCTTAAATTAATATTAAGAATATGAAAGCATTAAATTTCAGATTTGCAACTGTCCCCATATCATATACGTAAACAAATTTTGGAATAATATTCTATTGCTCAGTGGAAGTCCTGTGTATTCAAGGCTGATATTAAACTTCATGAAAGTAATTTGAAGTTAACTAATTCAATCTAAATGAGAAAAATATTAACACAATATAAAGTAAGATAAACTGATTTATTTTTTAAAGTTTAGCTGAATATTTTATTTTTCTGTTGGGAGTAAGTTTTATATACAAATGTATTTAGGACAAGACTATCTATAATGAATCATACTTGTTACCTAATTTATTTCAGCAGATCATATTTCAGCATCAAGCAGTATTAATTTACCCATGATCTCCCAGCACCTCCTGGAGTACTATTTCACACAGAATTATTGACAGTGTTTCTTCCCCCTTAGACAGCTTTAGAGGACTGCATCAGATTACCTGACGAAAATTTATTTCCTAATATTCTATCCTGCTAACTGGATATCTGAAAGGTTTTCCTTGATCATGGTTCATTATGCAAGGCCTTAGTCTCTGCCGAGCTTTCTCTTCACCTGTACTTTCAACAAGGAGCTGATTGGTTTCTCTGCTAGGTAGATGTAGCCTCTATTTCTTGTCACTGTGTATGTTGCAGCCCCTATTCTATCTTAACCTTTTCTGCACACTCAAACTTTTACATAAATTCTTGACACCCCCTTTGCTTCTCATATTCCTTTCTTACAAACATGCTTCCTTTGTTTGTCTTTGGTGCATAACAGCTGACAAAAGAGACCCAGACCTTCATGTATATTTCCTTTGTTACTTGTATGCCTTTGCACTCCATTATTATGCACTCCTTCCTCCTTTTAGGCCCATGCATCTGTCTCAATGATTCCATATGCCTTCTTGTCAGTGTCATCTAGAGACCCCTTGGATGCATACGCACATTTCACCAGTGGCTCCCCACCAACCAAATGTCATGGTTACCTGAGAATTTCAGCATGACTCATCCTGCCCCTGGGGCTGCTTGATCTCACTAACTGTGACCAATTGTCTGTTTTAGGAAAAACAGCCACACCATGACATAGCCATCCTCTGAGACTGTTTCGTACTTGCAATTCCAGGCATGAGTGTTGGGAGTTGTACCACACTCTTCTATCCTTTCATCTCTTTCATTCTCTCATTTCCCCTATGTTTACTCTCTTCATTTATTCTTTTGTGTAGCTCTGGATTCTCCCCTTATCTCTAATTCTATTATGCCTCTTCTACTTCTGTATACTCTAGACTTCTGTGATTCCTCTCAGAAGCTATCTCAGATATTGTAAAGCTATATCCAAAAAACTATCCCAACTTTCTACCTCCCTGCTACCTAATTTACACTTAGAAAAATCTTACTTAGCAAGGATACAGAAGCCAAAAGGAAGATTTTGAATCTAAGTTTAGCAATTATCCCTTATTTTTTTCAGAGTTACATAATATTTCCATTAGGAGTTTCCTCTCCATCCACAAATAATCATGAAGTAATGCACAGTTTGTATGGATTAACTATTACTTTCTTTCTCTATTCACAGGTGAGATTTGAAAATCAGCCTACATTCTCTATATTCATTTCCTCACTTGCATTCATTATTTCAAGTCCAATGCTAATAGCACTTCTCAGTTACTATTGTTGCTTGTCACCCATTCCTAAACTTTGCATATCAAATAATTCCCTAGGTGATCCAGAGAGGTGAATCAACATAGGTCCAAAGTCACATGCCAGAGTGACAAATTTTAAACACCAAGTTTGAAGGATCTGATAAAATGATTGTAGTTAAGTTGAAGAATCTAAGATTAACGTTATAATAAGACCAACTCAGAAATGATCAAAGGTATTATCTGTCCCCCAAACTGTTGTAGGAGTACTGAGCAGGGAACTTACCAGTAATCTTTTCTCCTTCTCTCTGGTGTTTCTCTCTCTCTTGGTTTCTCTTTCCCATGTTTTTCTATGTCTGGCATTATTCTTCTTTTGATGATAAAGTATGGATGGACAGATAGATAAATAGATAGATGTCAGGGTTCTTTAGAGATGCGGAACCAATAGGTGATGAGGAGGAATGGGTTTTAAGGAATTGTCTCATGGGATTGTGGGGACTGGCAAATCAAATATCTGCAGTGTTGATAAGGAGGCTAGAAATTCCAGCAGGAGTGGTTGCAATCTTGAGCCCGAAAGCTGCTGGAGACAGAATTGCTTCCTCCCAGATGTCTTTTAATTGACTGTGTGAGATCCACTCATATTATGGGGTAATCTGCTTTACTAACAGTCTACTGATTAAAACTTCAGGATGACTTATAAGATTATTCACCATCTCCCTCCTGCTTAATCATCTTCTATTATTCTCACTATGAATCCTGTACTCAAAGCATAACACAACCAGAATTCGCCATGTTCTTTCATACCTCTGTACCCCATGTACATTTTATTTTCTCTGCTAATAACTTTACCTTCCTCACTCAGTTTTCCTAAGTCCCATTGTGAACATGGCTTCCTTCCAATCTCTCTGGGATTTCTGTAAAAATTCAGCTTTACCCTAGTCCTTCATTACATTTTGCATGTATTTCTAATTATCCTGTGATTTTGTATTTGTTTTTTTTTTTTTTTTTTTCTACTGGCCATACAAAACACAGGGATAACCATAGCCTTTGGATGAGTCTGACACACAGGTTCAGGTCAGGGTTGTGATATCCAGCACAGTGACTTGTTGAGAATGGATATTAAATACTTGTTAATTAAAAAACAAATGATGAAAGAAAATGAAGAACTGGTTCTTTTCGTCTAAAACAAACTTGTTTTATAGACAAACTTGTCTTATAGACATGTAATCAAATATTTGCCTATAAAATTACTCAGAACACTGAATTCATGTGTGAAATTAAAATCTCTGTTACTTAATATGAAGATGGTTTTATTAACAACTAACATTCCATAACATTTTACCTTTGACATTTCTAAGCCACAATATGTACTATAATGAATAAGAAGACCTTTAAAATTTGTTTACCATTCTAATGTCGCTGCTTATTATGCAGATTAAAAATGAGCTTTGGTCCTTGTGAGCTTAATTACTATAGAAGTAACAGTGACACTTAAGCTGAATGACATTTCATTACTAGCCACTGCTGCAAACTACTACACTAAAATATGAGAATCTATGGTATCTAATTTTCATAGTGGCAATGAAACAAATAATACTATTAAATTTTGTCAATGCTTTAGGTTTCTAATTAAACTAATTATAAAAAATACTAAAATAAATTTATTGATTTCTCTGGCCTGAGAAAAGCAATAGTCATTACTCCATTTTTCCTTGTATATGTTCTAAAAATCCTAGTTTCATTAAAACACTATTACCAAATGGTGAAAATCAGAATGTTTGTATATGGGGAAGGCATAGCTCATGTGAAATAATACCATATAATGACCTGTTGCTTTACCAAATATGTTGTGATACAGGTTTAATTCTTGTAATGCTAAAACTATACAGTATGAAAATGATACAGAAGTATGTGTATTAGAAAAGCTAACACTGAATGGTACTTAAATGCAAGCCAGTATTTTCCTAAGTGCTTTAAATTGATTACCTAAAATCCTTGAGAAAACTATTACTTTCTTCTTTCTTTTTTTTTTGGTACCAGGGATTGAACTCAGGGGCACTTAACCAGTGAGCAACATCCCCAGCCATTTTTTGTATTTTATTTAGCACTGTGGCTTAGTGCCTTGCTAAATCGATGATGACCTTAGAAGATAGAAAGACCTCCCATGTTCATGTATAGGCAGAAGTAATATTGTCAAAAATGCCATACTATCAGAAGCAATATACAGATTGAATGCAACCCCATCAAAATACCAATGTAATTCTTCATAGAACTAGAAAAAAACAGTCCTTAAATTATTGGAAGAATAGAGGACCCAGAATAGCCAGTGGAATTCTGAGTAAGTAAAGTATCACAGTAGACATCACAATACCCAATCTCAAATTATACTACAGAGCTATAGTAACAAAACCAGGATGGTATTGGCATCAAGTAGACATGAAGACTATTGAAATAGAAGACCCATAGACAAAGTCACATACTTAGAGCCATCTGCTACTTGACAAAATTTCCAAAAATATATGGTGGAGAAAAGATAGCTTTTTTTTTTTTAACAAATGGTACTGGGAAAACTGAATATCTATATGCTGTGGAATGAAATTAGATCTCTTTCTTTCACCCTGCATAAATGCCAAATCAAAATGCATCTAAGTCTTAGGAATTACATCAGAAACTTTGCAACTGCTAGAAGAAAATGTAGGATCAACATTCTGCCATATAGGTGCAGATACCAACTTCCTCAACAAGACCTAAGCATCAATAAGTGGGATGCTATTAAATTAAAATCTTCTGCACAACAAAGGAACAAAGAGAGTGAAGAGAGAGCCTATAGAATGGGAGAAAAATCACTGCTGGATTCTCTTCTGACAGTGGGTTGATATCCAGAATATATAAAGAACAATAATAATAATAAAAGTAAGAAAAAACCTCAATGCCAAAACAAACAAACAAAACCACCAAATAATCTAACCAATAAATGCACAAAAGAACTAAATAGACGTTTCTCAAAAGAAGAAACACCAATATCAACAAATATTTTAAAAATTCTTGACACTCTAGCAATCAAGAAATGCAAATAAAAACTAATTATGATTTTATCTCACTCCTGTAAGAATGGCAATTTTCAAGGCTATGGATAATAATAAATTCTGGCAAGGATGTGGAGGAAAATATACACTCATACGTTTTTGTCACGACTGCAAACTTTGTAAAACCACTTTAAAAAGCAGTGTGGAAATTCCTCAAAAAACTTGGAATGGAAACACCATAAGACCCAGCTATCCCACTCCTCAGTATTTATCCGAATTGGCATAGTATAGTGATATAGCCACTATAATATTTATATTAGCACAATTCACAATAGTCAAATTATGCAACCAACCCAGATGCATGTCAATAGATGAATGGTTCAAGAGAATGTGGTATGCATACACAATGGAGTTTTACTCAGCCAGGAAGAGTGAAATAATGGCATTTTCTAGTAAATGGATGGAAATGAAGAAAATCATGCTAACTGAAATAAGTCAGATTCCGAAAATCAGTGTTGAATTTTTCTTTCATACACAGATGCTAAAGCAAAATAAGGGAAAGAAGATAGTAGGGGAGTGGATTGGATATCATAAGGATATAGGGAAGGAAGATCAGTGGAGTAGAAGTAGTAGAATGAGAGGGAAGAAGAAAGGGAAAAGGAAAGAAATGAAATATGTAATAAATCTAATGGAATCATGCTATATACATACATGAATGTAGCAAGTGGAATATCTCCTTTATGTATATGTACAAAGTACCATTAAAAAATAAATAAAGGAATAAAAGGAAGATCAGAGTGGAGGGGAGAGAAAAGGGGGAGGGAGGAGGGTAGAAGTGGACTCAGAATAGGTATTCAAATCAAATTCCTTGTATGTATAATTATGTGAAAAGGAAACTAGATATGATATATAAACATAATATAATAAAAATAAAAATACTCTAAAATTTCGTTTTTTTCAAATTACTACAATTAAATTATATTGTACCTTTGACATATGACTTATTTTATCACAACTTAAACTATTGCTTTTTCATGAATTAATAAATATTGATTATTATCCACTATCTTTAAATTTTAAATCTTTTTATGTACAGAAAACAGCAATTTTCCATTACAATATTTTATTACTTTCTGTACTATTTTTATATATCAAATTTTATCTAGATTGTTTTCTTATTTTCTTGACTATATTAGCTCTATATTATCAGCATCTTTATCTTCACAAATTATAGTTAAAGTCTATTTGTGTTTGTCTCCTTGTTGATGTACTTTGGAAATTACTCCCCAGCAGATGATTTCATTAAACCAATATAAAAGGGCTGGGGTTGTGGCTGAGTGCTAGAGTGCTCATCTAGCACATGTGAGGCACTGAATTCAATTCTCAGGACCATATAAAAAAATAAATAAAATAAAGGTATTGTGTCCATCTACAACTAAAAGAAATTAAAAATATATAAAAACTTTTCAAAGGAATAAGTTGAAATAGGAAAGAAAACAATGAAACAAATTATTGAAGTATTATAGGACTTTGGTCAAAATTATAAACATTTTTCTGTATATTAGTTCTTTCAATTCAATTCAACTATGTATGAAAAATCCTCTACCTTATTGTCCAAGCAGTAATAAGTTACACAGAAAAAATTTTTTTGATAGATACCAGACTCAGTTTTGCTAAAATTTGATGGTTTTACTAAGAAAAAAATGCTTAGTCGAATTTGTATGCCTAATAATACTATTGCTTTCAAGAAGTAGAAATAAAATTAGACAGAATGTGAAGAATCTTAATGCAGAATTCTGACACATTTAGCAGATAAATTTCAACATGTGGGTAAAATAAGAAGTTTTGAAGGACAGAGTCTAATATGATTTATTATGTTCTCCAGAATTTGAGAAAACTTTGTTATAGATAATTAGTACTAAAAATAAATTATATAATTTTACTTGATAGAATTCTTAAGAGAATTGGCATTTTCTAATTCCATTGATTTCACAAGAAAATTTAAGTTCCATGTTCTTTTGTAGAATACAAAAATAAGCTTTATTTTTTTGATCTCATATTTGAAAAATATCCTTGAAATGTTGGTAAGATTTTTTTTTTGCCAAAAGATCATCAAGAGGCATTTTGTAACTGAAGTATAACAAATAACATATTACTTTATTTAATAAAATATATTGTTAATTATCTTCAATAAATGAACATGGTTTCTCTTCTTTGTTTTTATTTTGGCCATTATTTTTCCTTATAGTCCTTTTTATGTTAGCTTGAAATAGCAATGTTGCTTTTATAGATTTTGCATTTTTAAAACAAAGCATACCTTTAAGGTTAACACAGGAGTTCACCTCATTTAACATGCAAAGAAGAGAAAAATCTTTTGCTATCATGTGTTAGATATTTAAATAAAATAACTTGAAACATAAAATAGCTGTTTATAGTTACTGTATTACTGTATATTTAGTCAAAATATCTAATTCATTTTGAAATGATATTGCATATGATTATAATATGTTTACATTTTCAAAAGGAGGCAGAAGTTTTACAATACTAATAGCTTTGACTAAAACTTTTACTAATTTTTACTTTAGTGGATTTTACTTAATCCATACTATAAGGCAATTTAATACTATTGAAGTCTTAATGATAAACAAGAATAAAAACAACTGAATTAAGTGTTTAAATCCAGACTTTATATACATTAAAAAGCAAACATACCTGAGATTAGCTTGGAATTATGATTGACACATAAATCATAAAAAAAATAGAAAAAAAGTAGAGTTTGTAGATAAGTCTAAGAACTGCATTTTCAAATTATAATTTTTCTCTTTTAGAAACTTGAGGTTTCAATTCCCTATACAAAAAAAAAATTCAATTCATACTTTACTGAAGCTTCTTAAAAAGAAATAGTCAAAATGTTGAAACAACATATGGAAGGAACTTCCTCAAAAGTTTTGTCTAAAACTAGAAGCTACGAAAAATGACAGAATTTCTCAATAACATAGTAGAAGTTGCAGAACCAAAATTATAATAATCATAATTGAAAACAGCAGGAACCAGGAGTATTTTCAAAAAAGAGTAGCCTCATTTCTTATAGGCCTTTGCATTTAAAACTAAAAATCCTTGGGAAAACAAAACAAACATAGGTAGTTTCATCAAAGGAGAAAAATGGTGGGATGCTAGGGATCTGGTGACTTGCAGAACAAGGAGGAGGTATGTTCTCTAGATTTCTCTAGATTTCCTTATTTCCCCCCATATATTCAGGATAGGGTCCTGAAGAGATCTATAATCCATAATGGCCAACAGGCACAGACCAATAGAAATCCATGCAAAACCTGTTCTTCATAGTCCAAAGCTGGGAAAAGAATATATAATAAAAGGGGATTTTTATTTTTAATTTGTTTTTTGAAACTATTTCTAGTCCAGTGCTACATCACACATATGCATATGCATCATGCCATGGTTTCATTAGGGCCAAATAGCCAGTACCTATTGGGTAATGTCTAGCTGGTGCAAGTATACAACTAATGTTCTTTGAAATAGCAAAATGCTTAAACAGAACCTCTGATAATGAGAGTGTGTCAATAGAACACTTCTGAAAGTACAAAACTAGAAAACTTTGAGAAATAAACTGAATTAAGTAGTACCTAAGATGTGATTCTGAAACAAAAAAAGGAAATAAGAACTAAGGAAATCTGAAAAAGTATAAAGTTTAATAATGTATGAATATTTAATTAATTTCATTAATTTTTAAGTGTACTGGACACATGTATGATATTAATAGTGGAGAAAAATGGATGTGTCCTATATAGAAATCTCTCTGTGCTACTTTTGCAATTTTTCTGTAAATTTATGTACATTTTAAAATATAATTTATTTAAAAAAAACAAATTATAGAACCAAAATATATAATACCCAAATTAAAATCTCATTTGCTTTGTTCAGTAACAGATAGAAGATGAGAGATGACAGAATCAGCAAATTTAAATATAGATTCATGTGGAATTTATTCAACCTGAAAAGCACTGAAATAACAGGCTAATAAATAAATAAAAGCCAGAATTTCATAGACAAAGATAATACTCAAAATTGAGAGAAAAATTATAAACTGAGAAATAAATCAGAAGAAACAATCCACAATGAAGTGTACAGAGATTAACCATTGAAAATTAGACTAGACATGATGACACACACCTGTAATCCCCGCTTTCTGGGAGGCTGAGGAAAGAGAATCACAGTTCGAGGGAGCGCAGACAACTTAAACTATTGAGACCCTGTCTTAAAATAAAATTTGAAAAAAAGGGACAGGGACATAGCTCAGAGATAAAACACTTGAGTTCTATTCCTAGGTCTTACACAAATACAAAGGGTTAAAAATTAGAAGAGAGGATCAGAAACAGAAGACAAAGTAGAAAAAGTTGAATATCTAACATATTTTAAATGGAAGATAAAAAGAATAAAGCAGAGTCAATGTTTAAGGCAATAATGCCTGAGGAATTTCTAAAAAAATAATAATTCTATCAATTCACAGATTCAAAGATTATTCCATATGAATCTTCNTGGAAGGAGACCCTCAGGGTTATACAAAAGAACATACAAGAGGAAGTGAGGGGAAAGGGAAAAATAATACAAGGGGGAGAAATGAAGGTCAGTAGAGGGGGTAGAGAGAGAAGAGGGGAGGGGAGGGGAGGGGGGATAGTAGAGGATAGGAAAGGTAGGAGAACACGACAGTCACTAGTATGGCAATATGTAAATCAATGGGTGTGTAATTGATGTGATTCTGCAATCTGTATATGGGCTAAAAATGGGAGTTCATAACCCATTTGAAGCAAAGTGTGAAAGATGATATATCAAGAACTATGTAATGTTTTGAACAACCAAGAATAATAAAAAAACAAAGATTAAAAAAACACATGGAATTAATTAAAAAAGAAATATATGCCCACAAGCATCATAGAAAACTTTAAAATAAAAATTCAAGAAAAGGAGAAAAATTAGAAAGTTGAAAGAATGACTTCTTTTTTAATAATTCTTTTTTAAAATTTATATATGAGAGTGGAATGCATTACAATTCTTATTACACATATAGACCACAATTTTTCAAATCTCTGTACACAAAGTATATTCACACCATTTGCATATTTATACATGTACGTTGGATAATAATAAAGAAGGAGCATGGGAGGAATAGACAAACTCTAGATAGGACAGAGGGTTTGGAGGGCATGGGAAAGACTGACTTTTTAACTGCAATAATGAAAAACCAGTAGATAGTGGAGTGATTTGGAAGAAAGAAACCATCAAACCATAATTCTATAATTCTCAAAGTACTTTTGAAGATTGAGTTTAAGTAAAGCCACAATAGAAAGTACAATTTACTCAGTATGCATTAAGAAGTAATAGAAAGTCTGAAAATTCTATATTTATTAAAATAATTTTAATTAATGTAGGTAAAACATTTTACCTGAAAGAACAGTAATAGTTCAGACAATTTAATAGTCCACTTTCATAAATATACATCAAGGAAATGATTTTAATCTTAACCATTTGATGAAACTATCACAACTTCAATAGCAAAACACAGTGAAAGACAACATGGGGCAGAAAAATGGAGAACCATCTCATTCATAAATATATGTGCAAAAAATTAGAGAATCAAATTATTAAGGTATTAGTTTTTCTAAAATAGGTGTTCTGATATGAAGACCTTGACTTCATAACACAAGTGCTATTTTGATTTATATTAAAAACCAGTTACTGTAAATCTTTGCATTAATACATTAAACATAGGCAGGAAATCATTGTTTAAAATTCAGTATCCACTTACAAGAAAATTCTTAGAAAACTAGAAATAAAAAAAAAAGAATCTGTCAAAATTTAAATAATTTTGTTAATTCATCCTTAATGGTAAAATTGTGAAAATAATTCTGTATAGTGCAGGAACAAGGAAAGAGCAGTTGATTCAATGTTATATTTTATGCCTCAACCAATATATTAAAAATAATAATTAAAAGGTGTAAGGACTTGAAAGAAATAAAATTTGTAGAGGTTTTTAATTTTTTTTTGTATCAGAGTTCAATAACCACTTTTTAAATTTATCAGCCATGTAGCCTGAAGAATAAAAGCAGCCATGTACAATTCTTTAAAAAATGCTGTGTTTCAACAAAACTTTATATATAAAAACAAAGAGCAGGCTTAATTTGGTCCAGAGGCTGTAGTTTTGTTTCTGTTTGGGTACTGGGGATTCAACCCAGGGGTACTTTACCACTGAGTTATAATTCAGCCCTTTTTATTTTCATTTTGAGAAAGGTTCTCACTAAATTGCATAAGGCATTGCTCAGTTGTTGAGGTTGACCTTGAACTTGCAATCCTCCTTCCTCCGTCTCTCATATGGCTGGGATTACAGGTCTATGTCACCAAGCCCAGCTAGACTGCAGTTTTTTAACCCTGGGACCCTTGTCTCATTTATCAAGAGTTATCACAATGCTATATTAAATGTAGTTTAGTACGGACTCGAGAGTTGACCAAGAGAACAAATGTAGAATCCAGAAGCAAGCCTATACAAACACAGAAAACATAAATTGTATCTACTCTAACATTCTGAATTCAATGATGTATACTTATTATATATCAGTATTTGGATTTAATGTTACCAAGTATAGTGCAATAGTTAAAGAGCTTTTCCTGTGTAATTTCATCAAGACCTATTATGGAAAGCTACTTAAAAGTGGGCATAATACTTATATGGTAAAATGAATGCCACTCTTATATATAATTATAATGCACTCTTAAAACTTAATTAATTAAAATAAAAGAAGGCAAAAAAAGTGGGTATGAGCTGAGCAAGTTTGAGAATGCCTATAATCCCTAGTACTTGGGAGACTGGGGCAGGAGTATGGCAAGTTCAAGGCCAGACTGGACAACATAGCAAGACCTTGTCTCAAAATCAAAAGGGCTGGAGATATAGCTCAGTAATAGCACACCTGCCTCCCATGTGTGAGACTCTGGGTTAAATCCCCAATACCCTACCACATGCACACTGAATCTGAATTATGAACAGATTATGAACAGTCTGAGATATGGTGGATTATGAACAAAATTAGACATTCATAGAAAACAAGTTGACATTGTGATGGGCAATGCCAATAACATTTGCTTAATATATTGATATTATATCTAGAATTAAGATGGATCATTTCAGAAAACCACCAAATTGGCTCTAAAATCAATCAACTATACATCACATCCCATTAATCAAACAGTCTTTCTTGACAAGGACTCTAGGCCACCTGCTTTGTGCCTTACCATCTTCAAAATGCTAAGGAAGAAGCTCTACATCAAAATCACACACCTCCATATCTGACTAACAACCTCACATCTCTGTAAAATCTTGCCCATTTCACTGGGGAGTTTCTGTTTTAGTCTACATCTTCTCTGTCTGAGTGAATTAATCACAATATATTAAATCATCTGGAGGACTACCAGAGCAATTCTATTAGAAAGGTGACCCATTAATAGTTACCTAAGAGTAGCAAATAGCATTAGTTGGAATTATCTCTTCCCAACCCCACATTCACAAATCAAATGGTATTGACATATTGTTGCAATCTGTGTTGGTACAGTTTGGTTATATGGATATTTAAATGTTTTAATACCCAACTATAAATTTTGCTTATGAATTTTAATGTCAGAATTACCATTCCTATTTTCATTGCCATGTAACAAAATTGTATAGAACTTTCTATTTCTTAAAATTTATATGAGTCTCATCTCCACTTCCAAATATTTTCATTCTTGTTTTAATCACTGCTGAATGTGTGTCCATGTGTGTCTTTTGTTTTTATAATTGAATGATAAAATATGGAGTCCTCAGTTGTATAATAAATTCCTGTGAGAATATTCATTAGATTTATAACTGAAACATTGTGTATTGTAGTGCCTTCATGTAGGTCACTGAGGACACATGGTATGTCTGTAAATAAAAAAGAAAAATGAATATCGCTAACTTAACAAGTAGAAATGCATTTCCCTCTTCTATAAAAGTTAATTGGTGAGTGTTCTGGAGTTACAGATGGCTATGCAAAGTTGTTAGGGTCACAGACATCTTCTACATCACCAGTGTTCTATTATCAATGTGTGCCTAGAACTTGGGGTCCAAGATGCTGCAGGCCCAGGTGTCAGGATGGAGGAGGATCAAAAGAAAAGCAATAAAGGACTACATTCAACAGTGGACACATAGTAGGTGTATGTTTTTATAGATATATTGAAGATACAGTAGTAACTTAGAAATGCATTTCGTCTATTTTCTGTCTCTCCCCTCTCTCTCTCTCTCCCCCCCCGCAACCC
>NW_025999977.1:14697850-14701012 GCF_001458135.2 Marmota marmota marmota
CGGGCAACCAAAGCAACGGGTGAGTCCTGACCGGCCCTCAGCAGGACCTGGACCGAGAAGCAGTTTCCGTGGGCTCCTAGCCCTGGGCCAGGGCAGTTCCGGGAGCTGGAACTCGGCTGCTCCGTGCTCGGTGTAAGCTCCGATAAGAGTAGGCTCCAAGAAGCAGTCCCCGCGGGCTCAGTTCCGGGAGCCGGAATTCGGCCGCTTAGTGCTTGGTGTATGCTCTGATAGGAGCAGGGTCTAAGAAGCAGCCTCCACAGGCTCCCCAGCCCTGGGCCAGGGCGGTTCCGGGAGCCGGAAGTCGGCCACCCCGCGCTCGGTGTTCGCTCCGATAAGATCTGGTTCTAAGAAGCCCCCAGGCACTGAACCCTAGCAATCTGTCTGCAAGCCGCAGGCGAATGGCAGCCTAAAATTACCTGATCTATAGCTGAATGAGCTGCGGTCAGTCGAAAACAGGGATGGTGACGTCAGCTTTCCAACATGGTGGCTGCTGGCCTCCTCTGTGGTCTGACTGGTGTGGAGAACCAAGATGGACTGCTTCCTTCCCCGTCTCAAACCCAGAATTCAGCCCTGAGTATGGTGCTTGCACGGCTGGCAGAAACTGCCTCTTCTCCAGTTCTTGATGGATAAATGTTGTTTATTTCTGAGTCTTCAGGCATTCATAGCTCTACCTCAACAGTTCCCAAACACTGGTTCACAGAAAAGCACCAGAATGCAATATAATAATCCATTCAGGATCTGGTTACAAACAAAAACAACAAGAACAAAATCCACACCACATCCTGGATCTACTGAATCAGAATCTCCAAATATGCAGAACTTGATTTTTTTCTTTTAATTTCCCCCAGAACACTCTTATAAGTAGTTTACTTTGGACCATTCTCCAGGCTCAAATCTCATTCCTGATATCATTTTTCACCAGGGAGTACAATGCCATTGGGTAGCTAAGTCACTGCAGCCTGTTATTGGTGATAATAAAAGATATTGACAGTTTATAGACATTTCAGTCATGGTTTACATTTTATCTTCCTCTCACATATTGCTAATCACATCATTTCTCTTTAAGAGACTAACTTCAGAATCCTTTTCCTAAGTTTACCATGGGAAGGAAGTACTGATGAAGACATTAAATCCCCCTTTTGTAGAATAAGGCAAATTATTTTTGTTGAATTTGACATTTGGGGAACTGATAACCTCTTATTATTAATAATATTGAATAATAATAATGTATTATTATATATTATTACCTCCATGATTAAATTATTATATATTATACATTACTATATGTACCATAAGTATTAGTTCATCACTTTACATTATTAGACATTTTTATTAATGTACGATTGTAAACTCTCCATGAGTTTGTCAGTTGACAATGCCAATGTTTATATTTTTTTTTTTGCACTGGAGATTGAACCCAAGGGTGCTTTACCACTAGCTACATCCCCCAACTGTTTCTATTTTGTGACAGGGTCTCACTAAGTTGCTGAGGCTGATCTCAAACTTGTGATACTCCTGCCTCAGCCTCCTGTGTTGCACCACATCTGGTTTATAATTTTTTTTTAAATTCACATAGAATGTACATTGTCTTTCATAAGCCAGGTGTCTATTATGATTCATGATTTACAACACAAAAACATAGAAAAAAATCTGTAACAAAGTGATTTAGGAACATTTACATTTGTATTAAAAGAAGAAGATATCTCTGTGATTTCACAACTCAGAATTGTTGAAGAAAACTGTCAAAGATAAGTTATTATGCTTATAAATGGTCAAAGAGTTAATAGGCATCTGCATTGATCCTCTGAATATTTTAGGTGAATATTTTCCAAAGTGCATCCTATTATCTGGTCCTGTATGATACTCTCTTAAAAAAAAATATGGCAAAATACACTTCACTTCCTGGTTTGGAAATTATTTTGACATATTCACAGATTAAATGGGCTGAAAAATCAAGTCCTTAACTCAGTATTTCCTAGATACATTTGATGAAAAAATGTTTCCATATAATATCTTTTAACATCTCAGGCCCAGGGAACACTCAGTTCACATTAAGGTTTTGGAGTGCAAAATCTCATTGTTAATTATTAATCATCTTGGATAGACTTGGAGAATGGGAGTATGGAGGAGGAGAAATTTTTTATTTTATCTGTACTAAAGATTGCACCCAGGGCCGCATACATGCTGGGCAAGTGCTCAGACACTCAGCTACATAGCCAGCCCAAGGAATACTCTACTTAACAAAATAATTAAGACAGTGTGTCTTTTCCAAAATGAACTTTTTACACTGTCACATTTTGTATTGTGTTTAATGAAAGCTTAATAACTTGGTAACCAAAGAATGCATCTATAGATCCAAGATTATAGGGAGTATTTAGCTATTGTATTCACTAAAATTCTGTTATTCCTAATCAAGAAAAAAAGTTCACTTTTTGCTTTAACTACAGAGTAAAACATGGAAATTTAAAGCCTATATTTAACTTGCTAAAACATCTTTTATGAATCATAAAAAGGAATGACCACTTATATTGTAAGTTAATTCAATGAAAATGCAAATATGTTTCAAGAAAATAAGCCCAAATAATTCTTGGCAAGTTGGTTTCTTCAGATAATAATAGCATAATAATTATAAAATAATAATGCAAATAGTGTATTCACTGATCTTTATATAGTAATATATATTATGAAATACTATTTATTTCTATATAAATGATATTATCTAAGGATTAATGTAATTTAATGTTTGTTCTTTGCCCATAAATGAATTCACAAATGAAAAAACAATCCTCTAATGATCCCTTGGTCCAAATTATTGTGTATAAAAATCTGAACTGTGCCTACACTTCCTAGGATGAACAATACAAACTGGTTACATTTTTTTAAATTATATTTTACTTTTCAGAGTACTATTAACAGTCTCAACAAAATTGAGCAGAAAATATAATGTACATATATCACCTGACCCCACAAATGTACAACCCCTTCTACTGTTAAGATCTCCCACCAAAACAATTTATTTATTTTAAACAATGAACCCTACATTGGTACATGAGTACATTATTTCCACCAAAGTCCATAGTTTACTTCAGAGTTCACTCTTTTTGTGAAATATATATATATATATATATATATATATATATATATATATATATATATATATAT
>NW_025999977.1:14703737-14813466 GCF_001458135.2 Marmota marmota marmota
TATATATATATATATATATATATATATATATATATATATATATATATGTTAGTTGTTGATAGAACTTTATTTTTATTTATTTATTTGTGGTACTGAGAATTAAACTCAGTGCCTCACACATGCTAGGCAAGTGCTCTACCACTGAGCACAACTCGAGCCCCTCAGAGCTCGCTTTTGGTATTGTCCACATCCTATAGGTTTTGACAAAATTATAACAGCATGTATCTGCCATTATAGTGTCATACGGAAATAGTTTCATTCTCTAAAATTCCTCTGTGCTCCTCCTCTTCAACCCTTCTTACCTAACCTCGGGCAACCATTGGTCTTTTTATTATCTTCACAGTTTTGCCTTTTGTAGAATGTCAGATAGTTAGAACCATATAGTACATAGCTTTTTCATATTGGCTTCTTAGTAATATGTATTTAAATTTCCCCATATCCTTTCATGACTTAATAGCTTATTTCTATTTATCACTGAATAATGTTTTATTATCTGGATGTATTAAAGATTAGTTATTCATTCTCCTATGAAAGGCATCTTGGTTGCTTAATTGGTTACATTTTAAACCTTGCTATATTTCTAACAAAGAGAACAGAAAGAAATAAATAAAATTCAGTTGCTAAAGCCATCTTATTATTTTTTTTACTTCTTTGGCAACAATATTATTTTGCATTAAAAAATAAGTAATAAAAAGATCACAGCTTTGTGTGAGTAGGATCAGTTAGAGCTTAATATGTACTTAGTGGATAACATGATCACACACACACACACACACACACACACACACACAAATATAAATTTGGTGGCAAAATAATAGTTGGAAATTTATATAATACAATTATAGTCTCCAAAACATTATTACCAAAAGAAAACTTCCGACTCCTCAATTTTATTTCTGCCTTCTTAATGAGCATGCTGTGTCTCATTTGTGATTAAAGAGACACCTGAATGTTCCTTTAATAATTTAATCAAGTGATTAAGAAGTAGCCCTCTTCTAACACTTTTAGCATTCTGAGATTGATCAAAATCAATTTAGTCTGCTTACAAATTATAAGTAAAATGTTAGAATGAAATGTATTCTAAATCATGTCATATTTATACTTTAAAATATAATAACTTTAAGTTAATAAAAATTATTTTAAATTTCTACATGATAAACAGTATGTGTGTTTATATAATTAATGGCCATTATATTTGAAATTAACATTTTTTTAACTCGGGAGAAAAGCAGAATTTTAGGGGGAAATTCACAGCTTAAGAGGGAATTATTGAGCCAGCAAAGAAATTATGGGAAAGATTGCCAAAGACAATTTCAAGGTTTCACATCAACTCCTGGGACCTTTCTGAGTTTCCCCAAAACAAAAGCTACCCCAAACAACTGCTTTGGGGCACACAGGTTCTTTCTTTAATGAAAGAACTTATGGATCCCAAAACTACTTTTGGTACCAGCTGAAATGTGGATCCTGTGAAAGATTAAGAGAGTCAAAGCAGAGCAGGAACTCCTCTGATCTCAAGTCAGTAGAACTGTACCCACATGACCAGTCAAAATTTGGGTCTTAAGAATATGCTCTTAATTCATGATCTCCATTTTGTACTTTCCTGGCTTTATTCACTTTCCTATCCCCAAATCTTTAATGAGCAACAACCATGTGCAGTACTGATGCAGCAACATCATTGCAAGTTCGTAGGGATGAATAAACCTCCTCAAGGAGCCATGCATGTTATGGTAGAAAGGACCCAGTCAAAGGTGAGTAATGTGGCTGTGGGCTTCCCATTGAAGACCTCAGCTCAGATAAACATGAGAGGAAGCAGACACAACCCAACAAGTAATCAGAACACACATGAACTCATATCAAGGAAGTCTGAACCTCTGAAACCAATGGAGGGGGTGCGGATATCTTATGAGATAATTGAACACAGAGAGCGCAGAGCAGTCTGAAAACCTGGGCAGAGAGGTATTGAGACAGATTCCCCTCCTTCCAGTCTTGCCTGGCTTTCCATGACTCTCCCACAGGTGTTCTGCTGCCACTTGAAGCAGAGAGGCATCTGGGTGGCAGCCAGGAGGAATGTTCCTCTTTGACTTTTAGCCACACCCAAACCCACAAGGAGAGAACTCCCAGACAGAGATGCCAACTTCAGGCACAAAGGATAATGCAGCAGATACAGAAACAAGACTCCTTCCAGGAAAATTAAAAAGAGCTGGTCAGAAAGACTGGGCCAGGATCTTTAAGGAGGCCTGGTAATGCCCAGTTCAGTTCGGAGTTAGGAAGTCACTGTTATTGACTATTAAACCATCTCTGAGTTGCCTTGTGAGATAGGATGGATGCTTAAGCACTGTCTCTTAATGTGTCACACTGACCTCCATTAAAACTGGAAAGACAACTGTGGAGCTTTTCTAAAATCATCAGCTTTTCTAAATGCATACTTGATTCTAAAATGAGGCTGGAGCTCAACAGCATAAATTTCTCAGCTCACCCACCATCACTCTGATTGCTGCTGGACAGAATGCAACCATCTACCCTTAGCCGTGAACCTAGGATACCCCTTCAAACACCCATGGTGAACAAGCATTTCGATTCTTTCATATCCTCAGGTGTTCCTCTCATTTGGGATGGCTGGCTTACCAAATAGCAGGGCTTCTCAAATAGCACTATGTTTATCATCAAAGTGCAAACTTGGTCATCTACAAAAGAAGTCACTTCTCTTCTCAAGGGCACCTCCAGTAGTCCTGCCAATCAGCCTTTTTCTATTTGTCCACACAGGAAAGGATGACCGAGTCTTACTAAACCTCTGATGTCATTGACCTCCTTCTCTCTCTTCCACCCTTCTGTGTTCCCAATCTCCCCAATCTCCTATTGCCATAGAGGTCTTCAAAGAATATTGAAGAACAATATTCTGGCAAAGAATATTGTTCCCAGAATCAGTCTTATTAATATTCTGGTTCTATCAGAGTACCAATCTCATGTGCAATTGTTTTATGTAAATTTCCTAGCTAGATACTGAGTGATACCAACAAATAAATAAATATACAAGCATTTATATCTAAATATACACACATACATATATATACATACATATGTGTATACATGTATATGTAGCATGCATTTTTATAGTGTTTGTTCCAGGCAATTTTTCACATCTGAAATCTAAGATCAAATCAATTTGATTGATTCTTGGCCTAGTTTTGAGAAATATCTTCCAATACACAAATAAAATGTAACCTCTCCATATTATCCTCACTGAATCTGAAAGAATCTACCAGCAGGATGTATGCAAAAATATGTACTTCTGGCAGATTATTTTTAAAAAGGTGGGGGCTTGGGTTGTGGCTCAGTGGTAGAGTGCTTGCCTCACATGTGTGAGGCACTGGGTTCAATTCTCAGGACCGCATATAAATAAATGAATAAAATAAAGGTCCGTCAACACTAAAAAATATTTTAAAAAAATACAACTTTTTTTTTTCATTTGACCTTTCATTCCAAACAACCAAAACACGGACTATCATAAAATGCATATGTTTTTCAATTCTAATAAAATGTTTTGAAGAATTCAGAGGAAGACTTCCTTTTATTTCCTTGTATATGAATCTATAAAAACAAACACTGAAAGCAAAGTTTAAGCAAAATGAACATCTTAGGGCCACTTGCATAGTGAAAAGATTTGGAGAGACTATCTGGGACTATTCATGAGAGGGAACCTTAGTGAAAATAGAGAGTGATTCTCTAAAGGAAATTGAAATCTTTTTATAGCCTTCCCCCTTTATACCCACTCTTCTATCCATTTCTTCCAGTCACATAGAGAAGGACTAGATCTACTTGCAGAAGAGTTTAAATGTAGAATGGAAGACTATTTTGGGTAAGAGACTAATTGTACTATATAATAATTATTCTTATAGACTAAAAGGAAGACAAGATGTATTAGAAATAGCCATCAGAACTTTCTCATGTACTCTGGGCTTGATCTTTTTGTCTCTGTATTAGCTTTAATGTTCATTCATATTTGCTCTCATTCTAAATTTATGAAATACTACATTTCTCTTTCATTTTACCAGTAGTTTTATTCTGATTATGAGGTGATGCCAGTGATTTTAATTATTTATTTATTTATTTATTTATTTATTTATTTTTATTATAAAATCTAGGAGAGAGATTGTGGTCCCCAGATCTCTCATGACAACTAGCTCCAAGTAATTGGGAGACAGGAGGAGCATGACCATTGAGATCCCAGATAAAG
Organism: Marmota marmota marmota; assembly: GCF_001458135.2. NCBI lineage: Eukaryota > Metazoa > Chordata > Mammalia > Rodentia > Sciuridae > Marmota > Marmota marmota. Next base: position 14,707,972 of record NW_025999977.1, read on the forward strand.
ACTTTAGCAGGAGCCTGGAAGGCCAACAGGATTGAACCACAGCATATAAGACAGAGAAGTTTGCCCCAGAGATAGGAAACCTGAAATAAAGAGCCAGGCAAATAGACAAATCTATGTTGTCAATCTGAAATGGCAATAAATCAAAAGGAGTTTCCATCTTACAGGTCTATATAAATTGCTAGAAGATGCTTGGACTATGTTGGAAGAATGTGAGGTTACAGCCAAGATCAGTCTGGCACAGCACTATGATTAATTAACATCATTTTCATGTATACCAGAAAAGAAAGTTTTAACAAAATGTGCCAAGTGTTAATGATGACTTGCTTTAAAAGGGAGGCCAACGAACCTTCAATTTTCTGTGTGAATGGGCAGAATTTCTGCCTAGATTAAAACCACAGAGAGTCTCTATTGGGTTTCACAGCGTCCCACCTGAGAAGCCCTGTCATTTTCCTATTAGCCCACTCTCTGCTCCTTTGCATGCTGGAAGTAACTTCCGTAATATTTCTTCATGTACTAACAAGTTGATGAAATATCATGTCAGCAACATCATGAATAAAAGCTCCAATCGATGTGAAAATGAATTTTCTAGAAGCATGTACAGCAAGTAAAGTTTACTAATGGAACTTTGTGCTGTTCTGCAAGGACTTTTCAACACAAACAGCAGTTTGTACACTTCTAGTCATTGATCACTGATAATGGGACAAATTATCAAACAAGGATAATAAATCTGGGTGGAGGAGTAAAACTCATATCTAATGTCTGGAAAGCATGAGGTAAAGAAGGTCTTTGTGATTAAACAGAATGAAAGTTGGCATAGCAGACAAAATGTGCCATATTCATGGGGTGCCAACTACCACCAGGACAGTCTTGTCAATATTTGATCAGGGTGGCTTAGAGATCAGATCTGGATGTAGGACACTCCAGGAACACATAAAGAAAGGAAAGATGGGTAGCGGCCTCTTAAATTATCTGACACTATGACCAGGGATCATCTCTCATAGACAATGGTGTACTGGAAGGATTAAAGTAACCAGAATTTATTGCTTGTGTCCTAAGAGGGCAAGGGAATGGGTTTCCCCTAGATAGGATGGGATGGCTGAGAAATAAAAGCTAAGAAAAGTAGACTGGCGAAATGATCACAGAACACAGAAAGTTAGTATCAAAGAAGGGGCAGAGACAGGCAAAGCTGACCAGAAAGTTCCAGCTTCTAACAAAGAAAGGAGCCTGTGTTTGCTTTATTTATATCGAAAACCATCAAAGGCTTTTGATAAAAATTTCTTCACCAAAACAGGATAGAGGTGGGGGCAGGTTGGCTTCTCAGTTCCTAATGAGTTATGCCCATTGCTCATCCTTGGTGCTGCTTGGGACTTTCCTTGCAGAGCAGAGGAGTTGTTCACTCGCATCAGGCGGTCTATCTCAGTGGGACTGCCATTAGAAGTTCCCAGTGACAGAGCTACCCCATCACTGGCTGCAATGCTGAAAAAGGTCCTTAATGCATTTCATAGGTGGTTTCCTGCAAGAAATCACTATAGGTGGTCATCAAATTTGGAAAATGTAATAGATAACTGAAATATTGTAAGGCGTGCTTTTACAAGTGGGCTCCTATTTTATATGCCATCTTACAAGGAGCCTCCTTAGCTTATTCCTGCTGTACAGAATCAACTATCTATAATTTGTAATGCTGGATTAAGCTGAATCAGAATGGCTCTACTATTAGATTTATTTAAATAACAAAGTTAATCAGATGCAAATTCTCCTGTTGCTATAAAGGAAGAGTAACTGAAGGCTCCAAATATCCTTCACAGCTAACACTGAGCCATCAGAGAATGTTCTTTGTTGAAGATTCAAAACAAAGTAAAACATGAGAAATATTTAAAAGTACTTAACCTTTGAAGCTTCAGTCTTCAGAACAAAATCATCGAATTCCTGAAATATCCTTCCTCAGGAATATGCACCAGAATTGGAAATACACTTTAAAATGCTTTAAAGTATAATCCAATTCTCACCCCATGGGAGCTATAACCAACAAAAACCAGGAGTTGTGTGTTTGGAAATTGTATATGAAAGGACTTATGCATAATTGGAAATATACTTCCATCTTTAAAGAAACTCAGTGTGTACTGTAGACAGGTACTTTGTGACTCAGAAGCTTCTAATGTAGGGAACTTGAATAATCAGTTATATTGAGAAAAAAGAATTGGCCATCCATTTCATCAATATTTGGTGTCCATTCGATAAGCTGATACAAGCAAGCTGGAAAAAAAGAAAGAAAGAGGAAAGAAAAGAAAGGAATCCCACAAGAAACAAAACAAAGAAATAGACACACATATTGCTCAAGTTTTATTTATTTTTCATTTCATTTCATTTTTTGGTACTGGAAATTGAATCTAGGGTTGCTCTACTACTGAGATACACCATAGCCCTTTTTATTTGTATTTTGAGGCAAGGTCTACATGGCTAAAGCTGTCTTTAAACTTGTGATCCTTGTGATCCTCCTGTCTCAGCCTCCTGAGTTGCTGGGATTATAGGTGTATGCCTCACACAGCTATAAGGCAGATTCCTCAGACTTTAGGGTGCATTTGAAATAATTGAGGACCATATTAAGAGGCAGATGCTAATTTAGTAGATCTTCATGAGATTGAGATTCAGCATTTCTAACAGGCTCCCAGTTGATACTGATGTTGCTAGTTTGGGGAACACTCCTTGAATAACAATAACAAAGAAAAAATTTTAAAAGGCAAATCAACATCATCTAGAAAAAAGTTTTTGTTGTTATTGGTTTTTTTAGAGTTCTCTAAAGTAACTCTAAGTCTGAATTTGCCTATACCAGTGATTTTTAAAAAATATTTTTATTAGTTGTTGATGGATCTTTATTTTCTTTATTTATTAGCAGTGCTTAGAATAGAACCCAGAGCCTCACACATGCTATGCAAGCCCTCTACAACCAAAGCCCTATCCCAGTGATTTTTAATCTTGGCTGCATATTAGAATCACCTGGGGAGCTTTCAAAACAACAGCATAGGTCATGTTCCAAACCCATTAAGTAATAATCTGTGTGTGTGTGTGTGTGTGTGTGTGTGTGTGTGTGTGTGTGTTACTGGAGATCGAACCCAACAGTGTTCTACATCAAGCTAAATCCACCAGCTCCTTTTTATTTTATTTTGAGATATGGTCTCACTGAACTGCCCAGGCTGGCTTCAAACTTGCTATCCTCCTGCCTCAGCCTCTCAGGTCTTTGGGATTATAGGTGTGTACCAACTACCTTGAGGTAGTACCTGAAAGTGAGGAGTTGTTGAAGCTCCCAGGTGGTTTCACCATGCAGCCAAGATTGAGAACTACTAGCCTAGATGGAGTTTTAACAACTTAAGGAGCACAATTTACATTCAGCTCTTTTTAGCTTTAGATCAGTGTCCAAGTACTTGGATAGATTCCATAATCACTAAAACATCAGTCTAGGAAAATAAAGTGAAGCCCTCAGCTCTGTTTTGGTCATTTCCCACTGGGCTTTCTTTGGCACCATTGTGCTGACTTTTCAGAAAGAGGTCCACAGATGCCCTGTATCTTTTTATTCAAGTGGATGCACATTGTGCACATTTTACATAGTAAAATGCCCTATTTTACTGTGTTCTTTGGGAATGAAACACATAACATTCTGAATACAAACTGCCTTTAATTGACACACATGCAGAGTGATTGATAATTCAAAATAAATCCCTTCTTCCGCTTCTTTCTGAATACAGAAGCAGCTTCAATCATCCCATCATTACAGAAAAGGAACACTTTTTATGTAACATCCATATTGACAAAGGAAAAAAAATAGTAATAGCAACTCCAGCAAAGAAAAACAAGATCAAGCTATAATTATGATACTGGTTGTCAATATTGTTATATGCAAACAATACAGGACTTTGAGAATAAAGTTTATTTTCCACAATGAAAACCCATTATAGATATGAAACATTTTATGTAACTAATGCCTATTTCTTTATTAATATGCATGATAATTACGAAACAAAGAGGTTCATTTTTAGTGATATCTACTAGAAAATGTTTACAGAGAAATGGCAAGTTAAAATTCCCCCTTTCAAAATTCATCCTAGCACTGATTATACAGAAGGAAATTCATGTATCTCCTCAATATTTGGTCTCTTATTTCTGCTAAATTAAAACTTCATTCATTTCTGCATCCCTGTATCCCTGTATTGAAATTATTCATTAAACGTTTACTGTGCCAGATACAGTGCTTTATCTGAAAACAAAGCAGTGAGCAAAACTTAATCCATTTTCTCTCTTGTCAGATTTTAAAGCATAGAGGGAAACACATGGTTAAAAATCACAATATTAAACTTAAAATCATTCAGTGCAGCTGTGACAGGTACATAAGAGAAAATTAAAAACCAGGAATACCTGTAATATGGGACTCTATAATAGGGTGTTAGCCTATTCAGGCAGTCAGGGAAGATTATCCTTAAGAAGAAACACTTGAGCTGCAATCTGAAGGAGGGTCAGTTTGAATTTGACAAAAGGAAAGAAAACATTCCAAGTAGAAGGACCAGCGAGGATGAAGGGGACAGCAGAAGGAAGCATGGCAGGTAGGAGGTGTGGAATGGAGCTGGTGGAGAGAGAGAGGGAGGTGTGTGAGGACAGTGTTATACCGGAAGATGCCACTGCCTGCATTTTGGATTGGGGGCATATTTCTCAAGATGACTATGGGTATTTTGATGGAAGAAGTCAAATTTACAGAAAGCACTCAAATGCAATGGGTTATGTAAAAGCACATAGTAAATGTAGCGCACTCCAATTCACAGTTCTCCATTGATATTTTTTTAATAAATGCTTTAGAAGATTGCAAGAAGTAAAACTATGAATGGTTGTAGGGATTAGACTGCCACAATATTTTTAATGTAGTAAACCTATTCTTTATTTTCCTGTTTTCTTTGTAATATTTCAAACCCTATGGCACCCCTTCTATAAATAGAAACGATGGTAATAATATTGATAAGTCTTGTAGAACAAATGGTAACGTAGGGTTGTTTATGCCTAAAAATATGTGAAAATAAAAGAAGGATATAGGAGATAATTTTAGAATAAGAGATGTTTAGTTCCACAGTCAGCAAACTATAGCCTTTAGGCCAAATCCAGCCCATGACCTGTTTTCATAAATATTTCTGGAACAGACCCATATACATTATTCACCTATTGTGTGTCCTCCTGCATGCTCTAATCTCAGAGTTTAGAAGTTGCAATAAAAGACATTGATCCACAAAACTTTTTATAGAAAAAATTTAGTGAAACCCTGTTGCTCTGATAAATGAACAATTAGTTTGAATCTGTGCTAAAAATATCCTTTGCAGGATATTTTTACAAAAATGTTAGAAACTCTTTCGGAATAAAGTTTTCAAGAAAGTAAACCAGTCTCTCCAGGACAGTGACCAACCATTGCTGTTATCTTAGGACTCTCTTGGTTTTACTATTGAAACTCCTATGTCCTAGAAAATTAGCATGGTCGGTCACTTTAATTCTTATTCAAACTCTGGCTATGTATAGTTTCACACCAAGACTTCCATGAGAGGAGGCTGTCTTAGGCATGCTTTGAATTACAGCCTCATACCACATCTAACATAAGTGCTAATAATAAGCAAGAATTCAAGTAATGCAGTTTTATTAAATTATGAGATGATGAGATATAACTTTCAGATCATGTTTAAAATCTAAATCCCTCCAAATTGAATGAGGCTCTTCAGATGGTGGGGATCATACCATACCCATAAAGGTAAAATTGTTTTTAACAGAATTATTACTACTTCTACACAACTTGCCTTGAAAAATGCTCATTTACAAAATCAACAGTTCAGAGATGTGTTAGAGGTGATTTTGAGGAAGACTCAAGAAGAAATGCCCACTTTCCTGACTTCCTTAAACCAACCAAACAAACGCACAGACACTATTGGGGCCCAGAGAGAAGCTGTGGGCCTGGGAGGAGTGCAGGCCTGAGTGCTTTCCCAGGGCTATGGACTGAAGTGAGAGGAAATAGAGTTATTGGAAGCAGCATTCCAGGAATATCCCCCCACATAAGGCAGATGAAGCCAGGACTCCCGGTACAGAGAAAGGATGATGGAAAGTAGAGAGAATAGACTCTTCAAAAATCATGTGCACTTGTCAGGGGTGGGCCTGGGAGAGGGAGTTGCCTGAAAAAAATTTTGAGTGCAAGTTTCAGTGAAAGATTGTAATCCAATTTCCATGGAATTAAACTTGAGTGGACCAAGAGTGCTTAAAGAAAACAGCCTCAGAGCAAACCATTATCATTTTGAGTTTGCAAAGGTGTATTTGTTCCTCTCTTTGTCAGAGCACTTTAGTTTTGGTTTTACAGTCCTAGCCGCTTAAATACTGTCATGGTTTGAACTGTTGCCAAATGTTGTTTTCATCAGTGTGTATGATTTAAAGTAACAAATTTACACCCACACAGGGAGATGTGTGGATAACTGTTTGGGGCACTGTACCTAGACTAAGTACCTGCCTAGAATAGCTTCTCTGTAAAGCTGCTCAGGCACAGGTCCTCACATAAAGCAAGAAACACTGCATTAAAAACGATGAGGGTGCTGGTTGTTAAATTTGCCTTAGTGCTCACTTGATGAGTATCTCATAGACCTGGGAGCTTTGGGTAATGGAACTATTGAAGTTGTTAAGCCTGTAACAGCCATTAGCTGCTCAGGGCATGGAAGACAAGGCCTCTTAAAGATTAAATTACACTTTTACTTTTTTTTTTTTAAGAGAGAGAGAGAGAATATCTTTTTTTGTAGATGGACACAACACAATGCCTTTATTTTTATGTGGTGCTGAAAATCGAACCCGAGTCCTGCCCATGTTAGGCAAGTGCTCTACTGCTGAGCCACAATCCCAGCCCTTCCTTTTGCTTTTTATCTGTAGTGAAAGAGGAACACTTTTATAGATATTTTGGGTATTTCATGGTAAAGGCCAATTTTATATTCAAAATGGACATTTAGGAAAACCAAGAGATAAATTATTCTATAGAATAGTAAGAACTTGATTATGATCACTCTTGTTTCATTGTAGGTATTATATTGAGCTTGAGTTGGGCATGGGGATAAAAGCATTGCTTCCATACTTTGGAAAAAAGCAGAGAATGAGGAGCCTAGCTCTGAGTAAGAAGAGATCTTTGGGACTTTGGCCCAATGGAATGGGGCTCCCACATTTGAGCTAAGAAGAAAGAGGGAGAAAATCCTCTTGATAGGGAAGCATGACCCATGACTAAGGAGAGTTTTAAGGGCAAAGTGATAATTAATAGCATTTATCTATTAAATATATCAAATTGTAAAAATTTCCTCTAAGAAGTAACAGGGGCATCTGGTTTAGAAACACATGGCCCATGACTAAGTTAAAATAGAATCCTGTTTGAAACTTATTTTTCTGTTAGGTCTAAAATCCCTCACCTAATGCATAAGCTCTTAATATCTTGTTTTTACTATTTATTGAATGGTGATAGGTACATAAATTATAATTATGAAGTTCAATGAATTCTCACCCATTGAATACATCTATGCAGCCAATATCCATATCAGAAAACATTATTTTCCAGCTTCTGTTCTTCTTTACTTCTTACATTTATGTTAAATATCAGTATTCAGTCTTAGACATACTTGAGGGTCTTTGGTAAGACCCATGGGGGTGAAGTCCAGACGTAACCACAGGCTCTGGAGAAGCTGGTGACTGCCAGAGTCATAGAAGTAGAGCCTAGAGCCATAGCAGAGATCACAGGTCAGCAAACTTGTTCTGTATAGGGATAGATAGTAAGTACTTTACAGGTCATGAGGCCCATAATTTTAAATGAATGTCAATGTCTATGTTCTAATTAAAAAACAAGCATGCATTGGGCTATATTTTTTCAACCCTACTAACCCTTAATAGAGCCAGCAACACACATGGAATATGGGAATGTTATGTGAAAAGGACATCAGAAATTCTTCAGGAGGGGAACCATGTGAAATCTTGAGTGTCATTTTAAGTAAAAGGCAGTTAACTCAGACCTTTCTTATCTGGTCTCCTCAAGGCAGGACAATTTTAGTCTTAGAGTTTATATTTGCTTTTTTCTACCTTTGGTCTAGTTTTTAACTTTCAAAATAATGCAGTAGTCAGCAGCAAGTTCTGGAAATGTCCAGAAGCAAGAAAGACTATTTTTGTTATATTTAGCAATATTGCTTAAGGAAAGTGCTCTGGATTTCACATGATTTTCTATATCTCAAGTACATTAAAAGCAAAGTTCTGCTCCAGTAAAATATTTCATGAAGAATGGAATTTGTGTTAGTCTTGAGAGTTTCTATATTTTGACAATTTAATGATAAGTTAAAAGTCAAGTGAATTGAAAATAGAGACATGATCATACAAATAGGACATATTTTCTATTTTTTAAAACCACTAGCCATTTTATTTTGTTTCCACTCAATTCTGTTTCCAGAATACTAATTTAAGTTTTGAGACATGATGAAACAGTTTGCATTATCTTCAACTCACTGTGTTAGATCATTTGTGGCCTTGACAGAGGGTGTTTGAATTTCTACTATGGAAATACCAATCACAAGAGAACAAATGTCATTTCTACAGAGTTCCTGCTTAACAACAACAACAAAAATGCTTACTCTTAAGACTTTTTCTATTATTCCTCCAGAAACTATGAAAATATATAGGGATTCTGAAAATAAAATGATTTGACCAAAATCAAATAATCATTGAATATTGCTTGATATCATTTATTAACTTCCTATAGAATTAACATTTTGTGATTAACTTTTGCAAACAGGAAAATTATCCATGATTTTTTTTCTTTGTTCACAAAGTAGTTTAAGCATCTTGACTCCTTTTTGTCTTTAATTATTATTATTATTTTTTTTTTGCCATGGCACTAAAAATCCTACTACCTTTTCCACCCACCTATAGGTCATCTTTGAAGGTTTGCTCTCATCTTAGTCCATACATTCTTCTCACTAACCTATTACCTATACTCAATTTCAAAACAACATCTTTTCTCAATCACATTATTGCAATAGCCTCCCACCAGACTCTTGCTTCCACAATTGCTCTTGCTACAGTCCATGTGTAGACTAGACTGCTTAAGACTCAGTCTAGATACATTATTAATCAGCTTAGAAGGCTCCCACAGTCTTCATTACCTCCATAACTTCATCTCCCATCACTTCTTTCTAGAAAATCCTGCCACCTTGCTGTTCTTACGTGTTTCAAGCTTATTCCTGCTTCCTGCAGATGCTAACTTCTGCCTGAACTGTTCCCTCTTGGATTACTGCTAACGCTCTCTGACTAGGTGCATGCCTCCTCCCCACCAATCTGATCATGCTTTCTTTCATGGTCCAACATGTTCATATATATTTGTTATGTATTTCAATTCTCTTTTATATCATCTAGAATAATCTCAATAGAGGTAAGAATGTCTGTGATAGAGGGAAGAAAGGGGATAACTAGGTTGAAGAAATTGTCTTTAATTTATTAGATGTATAAGATCTTAGAGCAATTTGCAATAGTAAATTGCATAAAAATTCTGATATGTCTATGTCTATACATTAAAATAATGACAAGGTGAATGTAAAATAAATGATATATAAAGTTTTTATGGTAATTTTAGTATATTATTATCATGTTATTATCAGTCAACATTGAAATTTTGTGCATAGCACATTTTCAGATGGCCGTGATTGTTGTATTATCAAAAAAGAAGTTATCTCTAACTTAAGCAATTTATGATCATTATCAGAAAAAAAGGGGACAAGAGAATATATATTATCGTGCACAATAGTAGAAAATATTTTAGTTGAAGATAATTCTTTGTTTTAATTGACTATAGTTTATTACTAGCATTTGAAATTCACACCATCCTAAAAAAATTAAATTCATGACTCCTCATATCCAGATATTAGGAATAAAAAATGGTGTAGTAATGTTGAAAACCAGTAGGTTGACAGTTCCTCAAACAATTATCCATGTAGCCCACATAAGATCCAGCAATGTCCTACACACACACACACATACATATATGTGTGTATGTACCCCCCACACATACATTCAAACATAGACTAGATGTAGATAGATATCTCCAAGAGAAATAGAAATGTGTTCACATTAAATCTTGTACACAAATGTGCATTGCAGCATTTTCTATAATAAGAGGAAAATGTCCTACTAATGAATAAAAATTAAAACGTGTTATATTTATACAGTGGACTATTATTTGGTCATAAAGGGAATAAAGTACCAATGCATTGCATGTGTGAACCTTGAAAACACCATACTAAAGTAAGAAGCCAGTTACAGAAAAATCAAGACTGCATATTAAATAATTTTAAGTATATAAATTGTCCCCAGAAAGCAGATCTATAGTACATAAAGATTAGTGGTGGCCCAGAACTTGGTGAAATGTAGAGGGTAAGGGAATGGCTAAGGGGTTCAGGCTTTCTTTTGGAGTAATGGAATGTTCTAAAGTTGATTATGGAAATGAATGCAAGATTATATGCATTAAATTGTACACATTAGACAGTGTGCATTTTATATTGTGTGGGTATATAGTCCTGTCTAGTTCTTGAAGATAAATTCAGTCCTTGTTCCCATAGAGCTTGTGTGGGGAGGGGATGCATACTTGTAATAAATACATACATATGTAACATATTTTAGACAGTGAAATGGGTATAGAACAAATGAATCGGGTTAATGGTAGAGAAGGTGGTAGGTGGTAGATGGATGTTTTCAGTAGACTAAAGGACTTCTCTGTAAGGGTGATATTTGAGCTGAGATCTGAGTAATGTGAAGGAGTAAAGACGAGGAGAAATCTTGGAGAAAGGTGGTTGCTCAATTATAAAGTCCCTGAGTATAAAATAAGTTTGTCCTGTTCTAACTATCACAGAAATTACTGTGAATGAAGGAAAGAAGTGAGGTCATGGATGTTGCTATAGTTTTCATCTGGAATTTTCCTAAAGGCCCTCTGTTAAAGGCTTGGTCCCCATCTTGGTGCTACTGATAGGTAGTGAAATCTTTAAGAGGTGAGACCCAGTGGGAGGTTTGGGGTCACTGGAAGCATGTCCCTGAAGGGGACCATGGAACTCTGGTCTCTTCCTCCCTCTTTTTCTACCTGGCCATAGGGTGAGCAGTTATACTCCCTCAGGCATCTGTTGCCTCTATGTCTCACTTCACCACAGGCCCCAAAGCAATGGGCCAATTGATTATGGACTGAGACATCTAAAACTGCGAACCAAAATAAACCTTTCCCTCTGTAAGCCAATTTATCACAGTTATTTGTTGTAGTCGTGGAAAGCTAACTAATATAGTTGTCACAAGCTGGGAAAAGCTGAGGAAATGATACCTTGTTAATATCAAACACTTTTATTAGATATATTCAAGAATGAAAAGTCATATTAAATACTTAACAGCATCATTTCATAGTGTGATGTTTCCACTGAATACTAAGTATTATTTGCTTCTTTAAGTTAATGTGAAAATTGTCAAAGACCTTCGATTTTAGATGCCATTAGGGAATTGGTTTTTATAAACATATCACTCTCGAGTTGAAACAAAAATTATAATTCCATGAAAAACATTAAAGTAATAGTTTAAAAATTAAATTATCATGATTTGGCAATGTCAAGAACATTTTTGTATTCAGAATGTATTCCCTGAAATTAGTGTGCCAGGTAAGGAACTGGATGGAAAGAGAAGACACAGCCAGATTGAATAACTTAAAGTGCTCGGGGCGAAGGAAGAGTTTATGAGCGTGAAGGCCTGATTCAGCAAGACATCAAGAGTCTGTAGCAAACCAGGCTGATCACGCTAGAGAGCTGGGGACCACCATCATCTTTAAATCTGATGAGTTAGGATTGAAGACTTGTTATTGGATCCTGTAGACAGAAACACAGTCAGATTTATGTGACGGCCCCCTGCAGAACTATGATCTTCATTTAGGAATTCAGATAGCCAAGGAGAGAGCTATTAAAGCAAGTTGGGTAAGAACTATCCTGATCTCACTCCCCTCCTTCCCACAATCTACAAGAGTTCCCCATAAAACAGTCTGGACTTGAAGCTACATTCCAAACAAGCCTGCTGATACAGTCCATAAAGTTCAGCCTCCTGGAACATAGAACAGAGGGGAGAAAGTTGACCACTGGTTTTGAGAGAACAAATGGAGTTGTGGTATCATATGCAGCCAGCGAAATTGGAATTTTCATTATCCATTTATGATACTGAGAAAATAAATACACACAAACACACACATATATATCATATCATTGTTCATTCATCCAGACAAGCTTGCAAAATACCATTCTATAAATCACTGAAAACTGAGTACATAGCCCTTCCTTTTCAAACTGTTGGATGAACTAGTGGGAAGATCATTAACAGAAGGTTTAAAGAAAGTGTGATCAATAATGTAAATTCTATGATCATGAGAAATGTTGTTTTTCCATGTATTTTACCTATGATATGTAGGTGTCTATGGATGTACACCCATGCCTATATATTATCTATATTTATATTTACAGTGCTATGGTCTAAATGTTTTTGTGCACTCCTCCAAAATTAATGTGTTGAAATCCTGACCCTCAAGGTAATGGTGTTAAGAAGTTGAGCCTTTTGGAAGATGATCAGGTCATGAGGACAGAATCCTCATGGATGAAATTAGTGGCTTTATAAAAGTGGTCCCAGAGAGCTAGCTTGACCCTTCAAACATGTAAAGCTGCAGCATGAAAGCACCATCTATGAACTCGGAAATACACTTTTGTTGTTTATAAGCTTCTCAGTCTATGGTATTTTGTTATATAGCAGCCTGAATAGACTAAGATATTACAATCTTAGTGATTTGTATAGAATTTTATAATTACTGGTCCATACTCCATAACAGTGATTACAATTTTTTTCCACCATAACATATACATATGGCATTAACATATGTACCATATGTTCTAATGGATAGACAGGTTTATAACATATTTCTTATGTTTGTACTTCATTCCAAATATTAAAGTTTTTACTCAAAAACTGATATCTGAATGTAAGAAGAAATTATATTATAATGATAATCTGGTAAATTATTCTGAATTGATTTAGTTCTACATTTTAAAAACTATTATTGGTAGTTTTTTTTTTTTCCTGGATCACAAAGTAGAGGCACAGTCTCAACTGCTAACTGGCACTAGGCTATTACTTAACACTGTGTGAGTTTGTCACCAGCAGAGTAGTAATAAAGATTACCCATCTTCTAGGCATGCAATGAGAACCTTTTGTTTCCTTGATTTCAAGCTTTTTTACCAAGGTGCCAGCGTTTGAAATTAAAACACATGTTAATGTGATTATTAAACTATTCAGAAGCATAAAGTCCTGTGAAGTGTTGGACTCGAGAAAGGAAAAGTACAAGCCAGATGTTAAGATAATGGTTCCCCAGCCATTTCAGAACATCTCTGTGATATAAAACTGGTCTATGTGATATGTAAACTAAAACGTGTTTAAAGGGAAAAGAAAGTTACCTTCATATCTCCCCTTATCAAGAGCCTCACATTCATGTTCCATAATGTAAACAAAACTATTAAAATTAATATCACAATATTATCTTGTGAATTAGAGTATCCTTGTTTTATTAAGCCATAATTCAATTATTTGTGGTATCTATTTCACTCATTCTTCATTGCCTTGTTAAAGACCATGCAGAAATATATGGAGAACATGTACAAGACGTGCCAGGTTTCCCCCCTTCTGTTTCCAATTATATTATTAGTTTCAAGGATTCTATTATCTGCTTATTCCTTATGTGAAACAAAGTAGTTAAAATGAGACAATAGGTCCAAAGTGGTGGTAGAATAAATTAGCTCAATGGATTTAAGTCATCCAAATTAAGCCATTGATGTTGACATTTTCTTATTCACTTCAAAAGAGCATTTGACTTCCAGGAAGTGATAAAAAAAATCTCAAGAAAATATCTTTTTAAGACACAAATTAATAATTTCTGGGAAATTACAATTTATTATGTGTGTATGTGTGAGAGACAGAGTTTACAATGAAAAACAATTAAAAACTTAAATAAAAACTTACCTGGCAATGATGTAGTTTGTGTTAACAGTACCATTTGAAATTATTGGATGGGAGAAGAATCATGAAGGCTAATTGGCTATCTTCCTAGTCTTCCAAAAACATAGAAATATCTTCCTAATAAGATTTCTCAAAATAATAACATCTTTTATGACTCAAGTGTTTGGTTCTCTAGAAAATTTAGAGCATTGTTGTCTCAAATGGGATTAACTAGCTCAAAATAGACTATGGTGCCAAATTGTTAACTTCCTGGAGGGAGCAGTCCCGCTTAATTTTGTCATAAATGCTGGAGGAGCAAGCAGTTCAACATGTTCAAGGTCATATGATGTTCAGAACAAGTGACCCACAATCAACAGTAACTCAGACCTCAGATAAACCTGAATTTGTCTTGTCTTTCCAGAAAATCAACATAATCAACCCAAACTCTGAACTATATGTAGTAAATATTTAATGAATAATTAGGCTTTAATTAATTTTCAGTTTTGTAATGTACTACTAAAACGTGATTTCTAAAGTTTGAAATTTCAGTCTGAATTTTTCATGAGCCCTAAAATTAAGCCATTGATGTTGACATTTTCTTGTTCACTTCAAAAGAGCTTTTGACTTCCAGGAAGTGATTAAAAATATTTCAAGAAAATATCTTTTTTACAAATTAACAATTTTTGGGCAATTACAATTTATTAGCAAATAACAATTTAATACTTTGTCAAAATTCTTGGCATTTGAATAGTATAGCAATATATTTCACTGGTCACATAACAGTGCACATGGGATTAAATGACTTGTACCAGCTTTTATAGCTCATTTTGTAGATTTGCATCTCTATTGTTTAAAGCTACTTTGGCAACACCGCTGCCATCCTGCCAGTCAAAATATTATCACATCAAAAGTTTTTTCTTCAATATTGAGTTCTGAGTATCAAGATTAACGTCAATCCCCTACTGTAAATATATTTCATCAAAAATTTATTATGTTTTTAATAGCCATGCACGGTGGTGCATGCCTATAATCCCAGCAGGTCAGGAGGCTGAGGCAGAGGCAGGAGGAACATGAGTTCAAAACTAGCCTCAGCAAAAGTGAGGCACTAAGCAACTCAGTGAGACACTGTCTCTAAATAAAATACAGAATAGGGCTGGAGATGTGGCTCAGTGGTTGAGTGCCCCTGAGTTCAATTCCCCAGTACCTCACCCCCCCAAAATCATTATGCTTTGAGCTTAATGATTATAATGTATTTGCAGTCTTCAATAACAAGCATAAGCACACAAATATTTACCAAGCTTTACAAAGTCATATTTTATTTGCAATCACTATTTAACTTTTAAAGCTTTTAAATCTAGAAAACTTTGTTCTCTATCAGGACTTAATATAATTCTTATATTTAAAGTTCATTATAATTTCTTGTTCAAAATTTGATTCCTAGTTTATACCTTATATAATAATTATTATCTCTCACTTTGATTTAGTTTTAAAATACATTTTATTTCTTGATTGCAGAGCAACTTTTAAAAGTTTTAAATGGAAACAATGATATTTTGACCAAACTTTATTAGACTTCCAAACAAAAATAGTCTTCTTAATATGACAAATAAGAACAGTAAGACAAATGGCTCTAATTGTATTGACCTGTTCACCTAGCAGAACCATTTAAACTTGGTTGCCATGACAAATCATGCTGAGAAAGAAACAGCAGGAGAAATCTAATTTAGTGCCAATGCCAGTCAGAAGCTCCAAGTCCAGATTTTAGTGTCTTTTTCTTAGGATTGTTTTCCAGGGTTACTAGTTGTATCACCACATTTGCCCTAGAAAATTCATAACATTTTAGATCTTCCTGAACAATAATGTCCATTTCCTGTCTATCATTTAAGCAAAATAAAACACCTTAATTCCTGGACATGAACAGCAGATCATTCTGAATCTATGGAACTCTCAATGCAACATGAACAGAAAGTGAGCTACTATTTCACAGTCTTTGTTTTTCTAGACTTCCTCAGCAATATTCAATACTGCAACTCCCCCTTTAACACATTCTGTGTGGCTTAAATAATACTATGCTCCTCTTTATCATTTTCATAGACTTGTACCCAAACCTAAGACTAAATCAAAGCTCAGATTTAGCCCTCTTAACATTCAAAACTTGTCTCCATGGAACCTCTCCCCCCTCCCCTGAAGACTTTGTCATTGTCATTGATTGCTAAAATGTCATCTATAGATTAGACCATGCCTCAGAAATCCAGGACTATATATGACAATCCCAAAGTAACTTTTTAACTGGAAGAACAGTGACTCAAATCCAAACTTCTCTTCCCTTTCCCAGTTCTCTCCACCTTAAGGGACTACCACTTTCCATAGACTTGGAAATCAATGAGACATTCTGGATTTGGTTTTCCTCCTTGTGTCCAATCAAATAGTCTGTACAGGTAGCTCTTCCTCCAGAACTTATCCCGTATATTTTTTCTTCTCTTTCCTCTTTCACAATTACCACCCTTATGAAAACCATAGCAGTTCCTTCCTCATAAACTGCATCAGCTTTTTTTTTCTCTACAGAGGTCATATTAATGAATACTTAGTATTAAAACATGCCAAATGTTCTTCTTTATGATGTTTTTATTAGTGTGAGATGATTACACACAATAGTGGGGTTCATTGTGACGTATTCATATATGCACATAACATAATTTACTCCGGTTCATTCCTCAATATTTTTAATTGGCTCCCTTGTGTCTGTCTGCCTTTACTCTCTTCTAGTAAGTTTTTAACATATAGACAGAATTATCTTTAAAAATTATTTTTATGACACCATCCCCCTACCTTCTTACTAAAATATCCAATTGGCTCCCCCCTCCTTAGTTTAGAATGAAGACCAAAACACCTAGTATGATTTTTCAGGTCCTAGTGAAAATTGCCACAAAATTCTTTGCTGACACAAGGGTAAGATATCAAGATTGTGATTCTTACTTTCAACATGTTAGATTTGGGGGTATAGTTTTTACAGCCTTGAAAATTATGTTTAGGAAATGTCTGTTCTTATAAAAAATCCCAAATGTCTGCAAATTTTATTAGATACAAATACTTTGCTTTGATTCTAGCAGTTTGTTAATCAGTACTTTAATATAGATGGAAAGATTGCTTTTTTAATAAGTACAGCCACACGTCGGGTATGGATGAGTCATGTGTTTTTTCCTAAGCATGGCTTGTCAAAATAAAACAGAACTGCAATGGTTTATGGCCTTAGTTGGAAAAGAAAATAGTGGAAGGTGGAATACTTTGGGAGGAGAGCCAAGTGATTTTCAGAGGAGGGTATGTCACTATTCTAGGGTGGGAGTCAGATCATCTTAGTTTCTATTAGTAATTTGTTGTGACATCTACTAGCCACAGACTTTCTAGATCTTTTTTCCCTCCATTTTAAGGATAGAGAATCAAATCACAGGTATACAAGCATCTGTTAATTACTGAACAAACTTCAGTAGCATTTCTTTGCCCCTTTCTTATCAAGTTGGAAACTACCATTACAATTCCACCCCAGCCAGATGTAAGAGGCTCAAAAAGAGCAGTCAGAAGCAATATCTGTCAAATCTATTTTGAAAGACTCCTTCCCATATCATAGTCATGCCTACCAGGACTTATTCTGTGCCTTCCTTCCATTTCTTCTAACCCTATCTTCATTTTTTTTAAATCTTGATTTACCTATATTTAAAAATAAATGAACTGAATCATTTCTCATTTTATGACTGATTTTCTGACTTACAGTCATGTTTCCTTTGTGCCACCAACTTAGATCTGCTCCAATGATCCTATTCCGTAGGACCCTTCATGACGATGCTGGACTTTTCCAGAACCTATCCTTCCCCCCTTCCACTTTGGACCTAGGGACTTAATGTTGGAGATTAGAAAATCTTTCCACCTATTGCCATGATTTCAAGCAGTGCTCCTAACAAGCTTTGTTTTTTTCTCCCTCACTTTTTTCCCACAAATGATACATCTTTAGTGTCAAAGAAGGCTTATATGAAAGACTTTTTATTTCCTACTTAATCTGCCACTTGTGTTTTGTTTTTGATTGTTGTAAGCAGCTACAAGAATTCTACCTAAATTTTATATGTGGCAAATTTTCTGGTATTCTCCCCATAGTAATCCCACAAATTTTGCAATGAAATTTAACATTATTTTGAAGTCTATCTGCCATTATAATTCAATAATACTCATTAAAAATATGAAAAGATTCCAACTGTGCTTTGTATTCATCTAATACTGTACTAAACAGAACCAAAGTAAAATATTGTGCAATTCTTTTCTGATGTTAGAAATGGTAGTTTAAAAAGAAGGCAATTGAATGACCAAATTTATGATACTTGTAACAGATTTGAGCTCAGATTCCATGAAGCATGACAAATTGATAATTTTTCATCACATGGTTTTTCTATTGCAGGAATGAAACCTCTACAAAAATGTGGACATGGTCTTCTTTATTTAGTACTACATTCTCAGAAATAAGGATAGTGCTTGAGCCCTCATAAGTATTAAATATTTATCAAATTAATGAAAATCATTATAAACAAATGTATGTTTCTTAAAAGAAATTACTACAATTGTGTGAATAAATTGATAAAGACAGATACATTAACAAGATTATTTTACTAGTTTATTACAAGAAATTGAAAGTTGTTCCATTGTACTAATTATATAATAAACAGTGTCATGCTGGCAACCTGTCATACAGCGAGGTTGCTGAGAAGCAGAATTATCTCATGATGCTAGTCATCCTAACATTTAATAAATGATCACCTAAGAAAAGAAACACTTAGTAAAGCCTAATTTTTTTGCAACTAAAACTGGCTACACATATGTGTACACGCGTGCACACACACACACACACTCACAGAAACCTACAGCTCTCGTGGTCCCCATAAATTCTGGCAATATTTTTATTTAACAGAGTAGGAAAGTTGATGTCTAAGATGTAATATATTTTCCCATTTTAAATGCCTAAGATAGATAATACCTGAATCTACTTCACTGACTTCACTTTCAGTATTTTTTTTTACCTTGGAAAAATCATGTAATAAAAATTTAGAAAGAAATCAATAAAACTATGACAATACTAATGTCTAGTAGTCATTTGAGTCAAACTAGATTGTTAAGGTCTTTTTGAAAAATTGGATTTGTCTTAAGACCTTAGATAGGACAAATAAATTGCTTGTTTTCCTCTTTAAGAGGAGACTCTTCCAAACTCTAGCTTATAAAATAAAATATATAATTTCTATGAACTGAAGTTTCCATGAGTAGTTTTCAAATATTTATGATCACCAAACCATCTAAGGCTTCAAAAGAAAAAACAACAACCAAACAACAGCACAAAACAAAAACAAAAGAAAGACGCCCTCCTGGACTCCATTGATTAGAGATTCTGATTTACTATCTGCCAATTTAGAACCAGAATCGATGATTTGGATAATTGGCTATGTTTGGAATAATGGTCAAGAATATTGCTTATTTCTTAAAACTAAAATAGAGAAGCATACTCATGATATGAACTCTACTTATGAAAACATGAAAGATTATGGAAGGTGTTGAAAAGTACCTGTGTTTTATGAGACGGAGTGCTTTCTAAATTGAAATTTCTTTCTGCTCTTTGGTGATCTCTATCTTCAATGATATATTTTGAGCAAACTCTGCCCATTTATGGGCCTTTTCATCCATTGTTCACTTTTCCAAAGTGGTCCCTAACCTGTGTCTGAAAATTCTAGCAACAGTTTCATTTTAGTCACTATATAAAGTTAAAGAGAGGTGGGGGAAGAACAGAAGAAACGAAGGGTTAGCAAATTGGCTTGTTCTTTGGAGATTTTACCAATGTCTAAGCTATCTTCATTCATTTCCAGCAACCCATAAGGCAACGTTTTTTTTTTCTTATTATATACCTCTTCTTTCTCTGTCATCTTTGTGCACATTTTCCTTGTCTTAATCTAATTGCTACTTTTTAGCTTCATATATATTCCTTCTCTTCAATAGCAGAATAATCTTAGTTATAAACAACAGAGGCCATTCTGAAAAGCTTAAGTAAAAATTAAAATATTAAATGATTTTCATTAGGTCTCAGAATCTAGGGATAGCCAGAAATTAGGCTAAGTTTGACCTAGAGGTTCCACAGTGAGGGAGAAACAGAAAGAGGAGAGTGAGAAGTGCTTTACTAGTAAAAATGAAGAGGGAGTGATAAACAAATGTCACTCCCTGGGTATGAGGGTTCCTAGCCCTTTCATGTAACTCTGACCCAAGATGGTCATCATTCAGGTATACAGCTTACCCTTCCTCTGCCGTTGGAATAATAGGAGATTCTTCTCCAAACAGAGCCTGTACATAGCCTGCAACTAGGACACTAAATAAATAGAAAGTGGATCAGGCAAATAAGAATATCTAAGTATATATGTTATTAAAGTTGAATTTGGAAGGAAAGAAATGTAGGTGAGAAAAACAAATGTCTACATCATTTTTATTTTCAGTAACATACTATCATAAGAAATAGAAGCCTTAATATATTTTACAAAGGTATAAAGAGAAACAATAATAATAACAAATCTTAAAATTGTTAGGAAGAAAACACACCAAAAATTCAAATGAAAACTATAATGAAATTTTATTATAGTTACATACTGTTAGACAACAACTTTCAGGATGCATTTTAGTTAAACAGATTTTAAACAGAGTGTACAATGCTAAAACATTACTGTTTTTCAAACGGCATATGAACATTTTTGTAGATGCAAGAATATTTTTATAAACACATACAAGTAATTGATAATGGAGAATCTCTGAGTGAAAGTCTACAAAGTTCTTTTTTTTTCTTTAATTTGGTTCCAATGGCAAGAGTTCTAATATGCATGTGTTAACTTTTTAAAAATTTTTAAGTTAATGAAAACTTTTTTTGTTTTACAGACTAGGCTCTTTCCTTCTGGTCAGCTTTCTTTCTTCTCTCTCTCACCTCTGTGTTGATGTCCAGGTAGTCTTTTGCCCCACCATCTGTGTCTGACAATTTATTATACTGCAGGATTCAAGCATACCTTATATTAGCTCTTTCATAACACATATTACATGATTTCATGTTGTCAATAAAAAGGATTGTTTCCCTCAGTAGACCATGAGTTATTTAAAGATGGAAATATATTCATTTTGGGGGAGGGATCTCTCAAAACTTATCACATAGCTTCATTTTATATTGCCTCACATTTTACCATCCATTCCCCCAAACCATATGTGCCTAAGAAATACTCATTTGCCTGGATGTGTGAGCATTTTAGGGATGCTCTCCAATTCAGCTTCCCATTAGTTCTCCTAAATTTTCCTGTTCTTTATTGTTACTGTAATTTGCTTACAGTGTAATTTATACACAGTAAAGTTAACCCCTTTTGGTGTACAATTCTGAGTTTTATTTCCAAATGCTTACAATCACAAAAACACCACCACCAACAACAAATATGTAGAATATCATCATTGACCCTTGAGAACCCCATACAGTCATTATAGTCAAGATGTTCCTCCATTCCTAATCCCTGATACTTACTGTACTTTTAGTTTTCTGTACCTTTAGTTTCACCTTCTATAGAATGTCTTTAAAATGGTATACACACAAAGTGTGCAGGTTTTCTTCATTGAGGAAACACATATTTGAGATTCATTGATGTTCTTACAAATACAAGTAATTCATTCTTTTTTGTTTCTAAATAATATTCACTCCCATGAATATACTACATTTTGTTTACCCATTCATCTGTTAAAGGATATTGGCTTGTTTCCAGTTGGGGGTTATTATGAATAAAACTTCTTTAATGTACAGATTTACTTGTAAGTGTATGTTATCATTTCTCTTTGGCAACCACTCAAGAGTGGGATTGTTCAGTTCAGTGGTAAATGTATGTCTTAACTAGAAAAGAAACTGACCACAGATTTTTCAAGTAGTTGAATCATTTTTCATTTTCAACAACAATATCAAAAAATAGGAGTTTCAGTTGCTCTTCATTCTCTTCAACACTTGTCAGATTTCAAAAACCATTCTAGTGGGTGTGTCTCATTATGATTTTAATTTATATTTACCTAATGGATAAAGATGTTGAGTATGTATCATTTAATTGTTTATTTGCCAACCCTATACTTTTTCAGTAAAATCTCTGTTCAAATCTCTTGCACATTTTTTATAGTGCATTTTTAAAAATCAAGTTTTGAGAGTCCTTTATGTATTCTAGATACAGACAGACTTTTATTCCACATGGAATATTTAAATAATTTCTTCTAATATGTGGTTTGTTTTCTATTCTCTTAGCATTGTCCTTATGAATGTGGAACTTTTTTTAGCCATTTTATGAGGGTAGATCTGATGGTGATGAATTTTTTTCCTCCTTTGTATGTCTAAAAACAGTTTTTTATTTTACCTTTCTTAATGAAAGATACATTTACAGAAGTAAAATTCTAGGTGGACAGTTTTATCTTTCAGTAATTTAGAATGCCAGTAGTCATCCTCATTTGTACTGTTTCTGGTGAGTTTTCTGTTGTCGTCATTTTTCCTCTTTTCCACTTACTGTGCTGTTTATCTCTGGCTGCATCTGAGACTGTCTTTACAACTTACTACATTTGCCTTGGTGTAGTTTCCTTCATGTTTCTTGTGGTTGAGATTTCTTGAACTTCCTAGATCTCCGAGTTTAGGCTTAACATCAAATTTGGAAAATTATCAGCCATTACTCTCACCTTCTTTTAGATGATCCAATTTACATAAGTCAAGTCACATAAAATTGTCCAAGAGACCATTAGTGAAAAATTTTTTTAAAAATCTATTTTACTTTGATGTTTCATTTTCTTTCTATTTCTACATCCTCAAGTTCACTTGATCTTTGTGTGTGTGTGTGTGTGTGTGTGTGTGTGTGTGTGTGATGTCTAAACTGTCATCCTTTTTAATGAATTTTTTTTTATACAATCTATTTCTTATCTGTTGAATTCTGTTTGGGGTCTTTTTAATATTTTGTGTTTCCTTAAATGCAAAGCACTTTAATGGCCTTGTCTCCTAATTATACTTTTGGCTTCATTCTTGGGTAGGTTTTAATCAATTTATTTTCTCAACATTATTGGTTATATTTTTTTGCTTCTTTTCATGATGATTTTACTGTATGACATGCATGGTGGGTTTTATGTTCCTTATTTTGGGGGCATTTTTCTTTTCATATAAATGTTCTTATGCTTTTGAGATGTGGTTAAGTTACTTGGAAAATTCATTTTGGGGTCTCGGTTTTTAGTTTTGTTAAGCAGCCTGTACCCATGCTCCATCTAGGGCAAATTAATCACCGCTAATGAGACAAAACTGAGAACTTTCTGTTAACTCTAACCAAATGCATGTTGAATCATGAGAATTTTTTGAGTCTGGCTGGGAGGACAGACATTATTTCAGTTCCTACATGAGGACCAGGTGATTCGTTCCCCCACATCTTAGAAAGAATATTCACATACATGTACTTATCTACATAATCAAATAGAATTGTATGAATCTTGAGGTCTGTTTTTGTGATGATCCTTTCTCTCTAGTACTCTTATTTATGGAATCTGTCCTTTAGATCTCCTCAAATTCTCAGCTTCAAAGTCTGCTGAAGTACACATGAATGCCTTTTCTCTTCTTCAGCCAGGAAATTCTTTCCAAGGAGTATATGGGACAAAGAAAGGGCTTATATGATCATTTCCTGTTTCAAGGACAAGTTACCTGAAACCAGACATCCCGACTACCATTTCATAAAATTCTTCTATTTTTGATTGGCTGGTTTTGTACTGTTTCAGGCAAGAAGGTAAATCTAATCTCTGTTACTCTTTTTTAGCAAGCAGCAAAAATCACCTTACAACTATCTTTGCAATATATAGAATTTTAAAAAATTAAATATTAAAATTAACTTTTGTATTGGGCTGGGATATGGCTCAAGCGGTAGCGCACTCGCCTGGCATGCATGTGGCCTGGGTTTGATCCTCAGCACCACATACAAAGATGTTGTGTCCGCCAATAACTAAAAAATGAATATTAAAATTATTTCTCTCTCTCTCTCTCCCTCTCTCACTCTCTCTTTAAAAAAAAAAAAACTTTTGTATAGTAACATAATAAACTGTTATTTGTGCTCTTCTTTTCTCTTTTTCTTTATTGGCACTTGGGATTGAACCCAGGGCCACATAATCATTGAGATACATCCCCAGCCCTTTTTATTTTTTGTTTTGAGACAGGGTCTTACTAAGTCACTTAGGGCCTTGCTAAGTTGTTAAAGCTGGCTTTGAGCTTGCAATCCTCCTGCCTCAGCCTCCTGAGTCATTGTTTTCTTTTTTGCTATAAATCCACATCTCTCTATGGTATCACATTCTTTCTTATAAAGAGTTACCTTTACAACTCTGGCAAAAGATCTACTAATGAGAAATTCTCTCAGTATTTGTAGATACTAAGAATTTTATTTTTATTTCAATTACTTAATTGAAATATAATTTGCATACCATAAAATTTACCTTTATTTTGCACAATTCAGTGGTTCTTGGTATATTTACAACATTGTATAGTCACTACTAGTATCAAATTTCAGAATATTTTCATTATCTTCAAGTAAGACTTTATATGCATTAACAATTGCTCCTCATTCTCCTCTAATCCAATCCTCTGGTAACCAAAAGCCTAACTTTTTTTGTCGATAGTTTTTTTGAAGTGTTGGGGTTTTTTGGTGGGTGAGAGGCTCTATTCTGGATGCCTAAAATAGAATAATAGAATATGTGACATTTTATGTTTGACTTTATTCACTTTGGGAAATAATTTAGAGTTCATACATATTATAGCATTTATCATTAACTTTTATTGTCTAGTATTATTACGTTATATGGATATACCACAATGGATTGTTTGTCCATTAATCAATTAACATTTGGATTGTTTCCATTTTGAGCTATTATGAATAATGCTGCTATGGACATTCCCATAAAATATTTGCGTGAATGCATGCTTTCGATTCTTTTGGATATGTAAGTAAAAATAAAATTGCTGGATCAGACATTTCCTCTATAATTCACTGCTGAATATTTTTCAAAGCATTTGCATCATTTCATATCTCTGTCAGCAATGTAGCAATGCTATAGGTTGTTTATAAAATTTTGTTTTTATAATTTTTAAACTTGCTTTAGTGAATGTCCTTGATTTTTTTTATTTCTACTGATGCATATTTATGAGTTTCTATAGGGTGAGTCTTGTGATAATATACCTTTACAATACTTGTTAGTTTCCAAATTCTGTAATCTGGTCATCCTAATGGATGTGAAGACATATGTCATTATAGTTTTGATTTACATGTTCCTTATTGCGATGTTTAGGATTATTTCATGTGTTTATGTTCATTTGTATATCTCACTTAGAGACATATCTATTCAAACTTTTTAATTGAATTATTTTTATTTTAATTGTTGAATTATTTACAATAGTATGTTAACTATTTTTGAGAGTAGGCCCTCATCAGATATATGATTTGTAAATATTTTCCACTATTCTGTGGGCTGTTTTTTTTTTCATTCCTTAATGATGCCTTTTGAAGCCACTAAAGGACATTTGTCCTTTAATGACCCAGCCACAATACAAATGATCCATTGTAATGATACATTATCAGTACAAATTCTCTGTTTGACTAGAACTGCAGCTACTTTCTTTTAATGCAACAGGGGTAAAGAGAAGGGGGATTTGGTTTTGATTTTTTTTTCTCCTTTTCCCTTCCTTTAGTTGCAGCTGATCTTTATCTATACCTTAGGGTGACTGGCTTTATTTGCTTCCCTCTAGAGTCTTAAAGTTTTCTAGTGATTGTTTTGTTTTCTATAGGAAAAAAAAATTATAATTAAGAGTATCCTGCCATTCTTGCAATGGTGGTTTCACCTATCTCCCAGGTCAGTAGAATAGGTGGAGCTTCCTTCTGGTTTCTATCCTTGTCTCCAGTCTTTCTCACAAGCATTTTTTGGAAGGTCCATGAAGAAGGTCCCACAAGCTGAAGTGCACTCCCCTACTGCCTGCAACTTCTAGAAGTTCTCTATTCCAGTCCACACTCAGACTTTTGCACTTATTGACAATGCTATTTGATTCTTCCTTACCTGACTGTATAGTATTTCCATCTTCTCAAGCTCTATACCATATGTTTCCATGCTCCATCCCGTATCTCAGTGAAGAAGCCTCTCTCTTCTTAAATTTTAATATAGTGGGTCTTGCTGCAGCATTAGTTGCCTGCTCTGCTCAAGAAAGTTATGATTTTATTGGTTATCTGGATTGGATTTATCTTATTTTTAGGTTAAGTATATTCTCTCTCCTTCATCATACATCCTAAACAGAAGCCAGTACGTATTTAAACAACCATTATAGAACGATAACTTTTCTTCTCCAAAAGTAAAACAAGGATTTTTAAAGAAAAAAAGCAAATAGTAGTAGAAATTTGAGGGTTTTCTACAACCAATTTAGGCCAGACTGTGGATCAGTTGTCTTTAGCAATGCCTCAAAAAAAGAAAATATGATGCAGTATCTGAAAATTGTGGCCAGATTTTATCATCCCTAGAATTGAAAATGTGATTCAGAGGGGAAAATAATCACTTGTTAGGTTAGCCAGTTATAGTCCTGGCAAGATGATAAAATAAAAGCTAATTACCTTTTCAGGTGGATTAATTCTGTATTGTTCTGCATGTAGTCTTAAATTATGACACACTACTTGCAGGGGTAAATCTTCCTCACACTGTTGTCCTATTATGTTAGTCTTTGTTAGGATAATACTGAAAACTAACCTAACATTTTTATCATCATTGGTGCATTTCCCTCAAGAAATATATGAGATAAAGAAAAAAACTGCTTTGGAGAATAAGTGGCATATACATTTAAATGAAGACTTTGATGTTTCAAGGTCTAAATAATCCATATAGAGTCTGCTTTTCATATTATCCACCTTGATTCCAAGTAACAGCTGTTTGGGGAATTCCCAAGGTTATACAAATTTAATTTCTACAAGGAAAGTAGGTTTCATTTGATTTTACAGATTGTCTACATAGATTGAATTAGTTAGAAGATTGCTAATTTTCATCTTCACTTGATACAGTTTAGGTAAAATTACATTGCTAATTCATATCCCCCAAAAATCACTTATTGAGGTGGAAGAGAATTAGCCTCAAATGTCACACTTAACAGCATCAGTTCTCAAAATACCACAGTTGGTTATTAAGATGAAATACCTCACAGATGTTCACAAAACCTACCTAATCATACCGATGTTACAGTTCAAAGGAGAGAACAATTGATTTCCCGAAGTAAAGGCTTTTGAGACCAGGATGAGCCTGACAAAATGCAAAATCTTTACTAATAATTAATAACCCAGAGGTTCTCAACTCAGCTATAGCTAAGAAGAAAGTAAAGGTCAGTCTTAACAGAATATCTGCCAGCTGCCTAATAGTACCCCCCAAAGAGTTACTAAAAACCAATAAATAGTGTTTTAATTATAAAGTGTAGTGAATTTCAGTGCACTCGAGAAAAAAAGACAAGATTTTCTTCTTGTGTTGGCATTCTATTGGAAATATAAAGCAGGAAGAAATCAAAATACTCTGAAGGTTGAATATGTCTTCATTGTCCTATAGATTTACGGCATTCCCAGGAGAGCAGCAGCCTGTGTTATTTTCAATTGTTGACTCACCCATTTGCTCATCAAATTACACCAACAATTAAGAAAAGAAGGAAATGTCCTATTCTACATTTTCTTTCAGGTTCTGTCTGCCTTCTACGAGTCACGGGAAACTTGAAATTTTTGTTTGTGTAAAATTTGTCTGATATAATTTACACACACATACACAGAGAAAAAACCTTGAATTTGTGTGTGTGTGTGTGTGTGTGTGTCTACCTATTTCCTAGCTTAGCAGTTAAAAGATTAAAATTACTATCCTCATGTACTCCCAAATTAAGTTCAACAGTACAGCCCCTGCTCAGGTCCCATCTCCAACAGAAGCACACAGTATTCAATTTTTAAGGCATATTTTTTACCTTTAGTGCATTTATCCATTCTATATATCATTTATTTTGCCATTTTTACACTTAACAAAAATAATACTGTATGAAGTGATCTGAAATCACTTATTGTATACAACATATACCTAAAGTAGGAAAGTAGGTTACATTTGATTTTCAATTTTCATTTGAAAATTCATACATAAACAGCTTATTATATGTAGGAACAGTTCATTTATTTCATTCACTTGTACAGATGAATTTATTTTACCATATACAACAATTTATTCACTCCCCTGTCAATAAACGTATAGGTTGTTTATAAGGTTTTGTTTTTATAATTTTTATACTTGCTTTAGTGAATGTCTTTGATTTTTTTTTTATCCCTACTGATACATATTTATGAGTTTCTATAGGGTGAGTCCTGTGGAAAATATCCTAAAGAAATCATTGTAGTTACAAATAATAAACAAGTATTTTTTTCATGTAGAGTACAATAATATAATAGAAGAAATTAGGATAGTAGCAATTAGGATATATATATAAAGTTTTGTGATAAGTTATTCATGAAATACACACATATATATTTTTATGTATGAGTGTTGTGGGCTCATAAGGTAAAATGCATTGATAAATGAGGGTCAGATTCATAAATGTTTATAAAAACTAGATGCTAACAAGTGGAATTGCTATATTATAAGATATTTATATACCTAGTTTTACAAGCTAAGGCCAATATGTTTTTCAAATGGTTATGCCAATATGAGTGTTGGTCTGTTCTGCACAGGAGAACACACATTGTTCATATCCTCATTAAAAGTTAGCAGACCTTTTAAGTTTTACCAATCAATCTAGTTGGTGTAAGATGATCTCTCATTTAGGTTTTAATTTGTATTTTCCTATAACTATGAAAATCAGTATATAAACCATTCACTATACACCTTTCTCTAAGATATTGCTCTATTATTTTGTTTATTTTTCTATTGGGTTACCTTATTTGTAGGAGTTGCTTATACAAATTCATGAGTGGTTTTCATGTTGCATGTGTTTTAAGAGTTCATGGCATATTTTCATTATGTTGCATTTTGATAAACAGAAATATTCAATTTTAATATATTCAGCTCTGTGACTTATAATTGTAGTTGAGTCCTTGAGCATAATCATTTATTTTTTGTGTAGCATCTTGATGAGATAGTATTTCCCATACATAAGACACAAAGTTATTTTATGATGATATTTTTCTAAATGTTTTGAAATTTTACTCTAACATGTAATTCTTTATAAAAAAATCAATGTTTGTGTATGGCACACAGAATGGGGTGAATTTTATTTATTTTCAAGGATAATAATGTCCCATTACCATATATTGAATAAATCATTCTACTTCTCCTGACTTCGGTCTCCAAAGTCTTCCCTTTTACTGAGTTTACATATACTGTGGGTCTGATTCTAGATTATTCTCTTTGACTACATTGTTAATTTTTTTCCTCAAATATGAGGAATGATGATGTGCTGTTATGTTTACTAGAGATTTAAAAGGCATTTTTGTATCTTTCAGGGCAAGTATTCCCATTTGATTTTTACCTTCTAAGTAATATGGTTATTGAGTTTTGTTTTTCTTGGTAAATTTTAGAATCAGGATAGCATATGAATTTAAAAAGTAGTTTGTCAAGCTTTTCAAAACACTCTGGTTAAGTTTTTATTAGAATTCCACTTATGTTAGAATCATGTTGACCCATATTGATGTAGTTGATTGCTTTTGTAATCCCTAAAAACCTATGCTTGTGTTTATTAATCCTATTGAATCTATTAATTAATTTTAGTAGAATTGATATATTTAGATTATTGAATCTTCTAATATAGAATCATTATGTGTTTCAGTTTTTTGAGATCTCCTTTAGTATATTTAAATCAGGGTTTTGGATACTATTGTACTTACTGTGTTATATTTGTTTCTTTTTACATTACTTTCTATAGTAGATTTTTTCATTTTTATTATTAATATTCTGGAATATATGAATTAAATTTTTGTTAGTTTTATGATTAGCCAACTGGAAAATTATTTATTTAATACTAACATTATTTCTTTGTAAAATATGTAATTTGTACATAACAAAATTCCATTCTTCCCATGTACATTCTTGAAACATAATTTGTTCTTATTTGTTTACTTATTTGCTTTACTTTTCCTTGCTTCCCTGGCTAGAACAGTACAATACCCAGTATTGAATGGAAATAATGATAGGTGGTAATCTTGTGTCTTGCTTGAAATTTAATAGATTTTAAATATTTTAAATATTTCATACTTTTAAGATATCTGTCATGTTTTATATAGTTATTCTTTATTGGATTAAATAAATTTATTTTCATTTGTGGTTTTAAGGATTTTTTAATTTTAAGAATTTTGTTAAATATTTTCTACATATCAAGATAACTATTCACTTTGCTTCCCTAAATGCAAATATATTAAATAACATTTACAGATTTTCTAATAGTATACTGCCCTTGCATTTCATGATAAAACTTGACTTGATGCTGATTTAATATATTTCTTTTTACACTAGATTGGGTAACTCTATTTGATTTAGTATTTTTACCTCAATGTTTCTCAGTGATATTGCCGATCATTTTTTGATTGGAGTATTCTCTTATCTTTATTAGGCATGGTTATTATTGTTAATTCTGTTTTAAGGAAAAGGCCAGGTAATATTTACACATTTTCATTTTCTGGAAGAATTTCTATGAAATTAAATGGTCCTTGAATTAAAAGCTTAATAGGGACAAGTTCTAAATCACATGGGCTAGTAATTTTTATTTTATACTATGAAGTCAATTTAATTTGACTAGAACAGTTCAGGCTTTCTATTCTCTGTTATTTCTTTGTAGATGATATTTTTTTCTAGAAACTTACAATTTAAATTAAGGTTTTATGTGTTTTTTTGTTTGTTTTTGTTTTGTTTTTTTGTCCTTTTAAAGATTGAAAATCAATCTAATGTAAGACAGAATTAAAGACCAAAAATTAGGAGACAGATCACCAGAGTTCAAATTCCACTTCCATTATTTACTGCCCACATGAGCTTGGATAGGATATTTATTTTTCTATGATTTCTTCTAAGAGATTCTGGTAAATTACAAAAACTCTAGACTCAGTTTAAACATGATTAAAATAGGATTTTCAAATCATCAGTGATTTGAGACATAGTATGAGTTAACATAATTTCTCAGAGGTGAGCTTAAAACAAAATAGGTATACAAGAATTTGACTTTATTATCATAATTTCTCTTTATTTTAGCCTTCATTTTAACTGGCTGGTGTAATTTTCCTTTTTTAACATTTTTCTTTGATTTTTTTAAATTTCCCACTTCAGTTTTAAATTAGTTATTTATCTTATTAGTTTTTGGGCTTTTCCCTTCATTTTAATCATTTTAGGCACGATCAGATTTCTATTTGCTTTTAAATATAAGCACAAAATACACATTGTATATTTTTATGTTTTATTGGTACATTATGATTACATGTAATAGTGGAATTCAATGTGACATATTTGTACATGCACATAATTTACTTTGAGTAATTTCATTCCTTAGTACCTCCCCTTTCATTTGCTCCTGCCTCCTCTCAATCCCTTTCCTTCCTTAGTCTTCTACTTCTTAATTGGCTTTATAATTATACATAAAGTGGGATTCATTGTGATATATTTACATATGCAAATGGCATACTTTACCAATTACATTTTGCATTACTTCCCCTTTTCTTCCCCTCCTTATTCCCTCTGATCACTTACTTCTACTGTTCTCCCTATTTTTGTGAGGTCTTTTTATTTCTTTCTTTTTCTCTTTAGATCCCACTAGTGAGAAAAAAACATTTACCCTTGACTTTCTGAGTCTGGCTTATTTCACTTAGATGAAACTGGAAAAGTAAAATGCTATTTATCAGCACATTACATATGTTATTCTTCTTACAGCTGAGTAAAATGCCATTGTATACGTAGGCCACATTTTCTTTATTCATTGTTCTATTAACAGCACTTTGGCTGGTTCTGACTTGGCTATTGTGAATTGTGTTGCTATGCACGTATGCATGTGTTGATATGGTAGTTCTACCCCTAGTGTTTTGAGGAATCTCCGTAGTGATTTCTGTAGTTGTACTAATTTGCCATTTTACTGACAATGTATGAATGTGTCTTTTCCTCTTGTGTCCTTGTCACATTTATTGCTATTATTTGTATTTTTTTAAACAATAACCTCCCATAAATTTTATTTAGCATGACTTTATTTTTTTTAAAGATAGAGAAGAGAGAGAGAGAGAGAGAGAGAGAGAGAGAGAGAGAGAGAGAGAGAATTTTTTACTATTTATTTTTTAGTTTTCGGTGGACACAACATCTTTATTTTATTTGTATGTGGTGCTGAGGATCAAACCCAGCGCCCCGTGCATGCCAGGCAAGTGCGCTACTGCTTGAGCCACATAAGGTACAGTCATCTTATTTGTGACAAAGGTTCCAAAAGACATAAGTGGGAGAAAAGACAGCCTTTTAAACAAGTGGTTAGACTAGAATCTTTGAAACTGTTGGAATAAAACACAGGGGCAATACTCCCACATTGAAGCATAGGAAATGATTTCCTCAATGTGACTCCTAAGGCTCAAGGAAAAAAAATCAAGAATCAATAAGTGGGGTAACATCAAATTATTCAGCTTCTTTACAGCAAATGATATTTTCATCATCATAGAATGTTTTCTTGTGGCCCTTCTCAATCAGTTACAAACCTGATTTCTGTTGCTATAAGTTTGGTTATTTACCCATTTAAGAATTCTGTGTCAATGGAATCATTTTTTTAGTTTGAATTCTTTTACTCAGCACAGCATTGTGTGATGAATACACATATCAGTCATTCATTCTTTCCTAGTGCTGAAGAGTCCTCCATTGATAAACGCACAGCTGTTTGTTACTGATAGAATTAGATGTCCTACTTTTAGCTATTATGAATGAAACTGTTACAGAGATCTTTGTATAATACTTAGGGTAGGCTTTCATTTATTAGGGGTTAATATCTCAAAGTGGAATTACTGGTTCATATGATTAGTAGGTGATTGTTCTTTAAAGAATAGGACAAATTATTTTCCAAAATGGTTATACTATTTTAAATTTTGAAAGCGGTACAGGAGAGTTCTTGTTGTTAGGAAGTCCTAACAACATTTGGTGTTGGCAGTCTTGTTATTTTAAACATATTTGTGGGTGACAGTGACATCTTATGATGGTTTTAACTTGTATTTCTATGACAATGAATAAAACTTAGTACCTTTTCATGTGCTTTTTAGATAATCATGTAACTTATCTTGAGAAGTATTTCAGAGTTTTTCTCATTTTAATGGGTTATATCTTCTTATCAAGTTGTAGAGGTTTTGAAGTCTCCTGAAAAAAGTCCTTTGTCAGATAAATGTGGTATAAATAGATTCTCCTTTCCTTTGGTTTACTTGTTTAATTTCTGTACAATGTATATTTTCCATTTTATATATTTTAATTGATACATAAAAATATACATATTTATGAAGAACCATGTAATATTTCAATACATATATACATTGTGTAAATATATGCATATCTTTTTCCTCAACTATTAATCATTTCTTTGTGTGGAAACATTCAAAATCTTTTTCCCCCTTTTCGAAACATAACAGTACATAATTGGTATCAATATCACCCCCTGTGTAATAGCACACCAGAACATTTTTCTTCTGACTGTAATTTAATACCATCAATCAACCTCTCCCATTTCACCCCCTTATTTTATAAGCTTCTGGTAACCACTCTTTTACTCTCAGAAATGGTGCATTGTGTGTGTGTGTGTGTGTGTGTGTGTGTGTGTGTGTGTTAATGGGAATTGAACCCAAGGGCACTTAACCACTGAACCACATCCCCAGCCCTTTTAATTTTTTGTTTTGAGACAGGGATTTACTAAGTTTCTCAGGGCCTCACCAAATTGATGAGGCTAGACTGAAACTTGCAACCCTACTGCCTCAGCCTCCTCAGTTGCTGAGATTATAGGCAGGCTCCACAGCATCTGGCAGGAATGTTGTCTTTTAATAAGCAATTTTTTTTAACTTTGATGAAGTCAATATTATCAATTTTTATTTTCATAGTTTATTTCTTCTCTAAGAATATAAATAATAAAAATTTGAATAGATATTTCCCTATTTCAGTTTATTTTTTTGTAGTTGCTTTTTCATTTTGACACTTTCATTTAAGTCTCAGATCCACCTTCAAGTCATTTTTTTTATATAGTGTAAAATATAGGTTATTTTTAATCCATGAGCATATTTGGAAAATGTGTTCTTTCCACTGGGAGTTTTCTCTTAACTGAGTATTTTACCTGTCAAATAATTTATGCATCTATAAAAATGATTTTCTATTAGTATATTAATTAATTTCATTGACTGACTCAGCATGTTAAAATATACTTGTGTCCCTAGGATAAATCATTCTTGTCATGATTTATTATCATTTTAATATTGATGGATTTGATTTCCTAAAGATTTTTTTCTATTTTCATTTTATTCACTGTATCAAATTTACTGTTAACTGATCATGAAACATAAAAACTGTTTCAATACACACATATATTGTGTGATGCTTAAATCAGGTTAGACAGATCTATCTCATTAAACATTTATAAATTCTTTATGGTTAAAAATATTTAAAATCCTTTTATAGCTTTTTAAGTTATATAGAAATTTTATTATTAATTTTTACGTCTATGTCATCAGGAATATTGGTCTATAAGTTTGTTTTATCTTAAAGGAAATTGTTCTGGATTTTATTTCTTGAGCTAAATGGACTCCTATAACAGGACGATATTTTCCTCTCATCTTCTATGTCTGAAAAAATGTTTGCATAAAATATTAATGTATATTTACTGACTGTTTGGTAGAGTCAACAGTTAAAGCATCTAATCCTGATGTTTCCGTTTATGGAAATATAGTTGTGTTCCATTACAAGTTCAATTACTTAATTGGGATAGGGAAATTCAGATTTTCTACTTTTCTTGTTTCTACTGTGGTAATTTTTATGCCCCAAGGAATTTGTCTACTTCTATTTTATTAGCATAAGGGTGGTCATAATGTCCCTTAACTTAATAATCTCTGCAAGAGCCTTATCCTTTTTAATTTATGATACTGGTGATTTGTTCTTCATGTTTCTGTTCTAGATTAGCCTTGCTAGAGTTTTATCCATTTTATTGGTACCTTCAAAGAACATAATTCTACATTTGTCATTTTTTTCCTATTATCTTGTCTTTTCTAATTTTATGCCTTATTTTTATTACAATCTTATTTTCCACTCACTTTTTGTTTATTTTGATCTTCATTTTCTAACTCTTAAAGTGGTAATAGAGGTTATTGTCTTCATCTTTTCTTTTCTAATATATGCATCTTAAAACAATTTATTATGATAAGCACTTTCTTTGACTTTTGCCTTCATTTTTGTTTGCTTTTGAATAGGCTAATTTCAATCTCATTTTCTTCTGTAATATTGTCTTTTTCCTAAATGCCTTCAAGATGTTTTCTTTGTATTTGACATTGTATGACATCATTATACTGTTTTGATGTGGATTCGTTTTTATTTCTTTTGTTATATACTATATGTCATCTGTGGGCCTTTTGTCTGTCTGAAACATTGTTATCTGCCATCTCTCTGACCTGTGCTTCCATTCTAGTGATTTCTACTTCTGATGATTTAAATAAGTAGATGTGAGTTGGACTTTCTCATCTTACTTTTTGCCTTTCCTGATGTTTAGGAATTTCACTCCTCTAACCGGACAACATCTTTTTTTTTTTTTCCTTCTCTCTGATTTTAGTGATGTAGGATCTCCATAATAGAGTAATTCTGTCCTATCTCCTGCTTTCTTCAAGGTAGAAAGGGTCTAATCTAACTAGTAATTTGGGACAGGAACACATAAAGATTCAGGCCTTTCTTTTCTCTCTTTTTAGGATTTTTCTACCTGTTGTGTTCTGCTCTGGACCACACATTAGAGGTGGAGATTCTTTACCTGCAAGGAGATGGTTCTAGGTATCCAGTGCTGCATGGGCCATGGTAAGGCTTTAATTCTGAACTTTGGTAAGTCACCTTCCAACCTAAATTTTGTCAGCAATAAAGCTCATATTTTTATTCCCATCTGTTTAGTTCTCATACCTCATTGTGGTTTCACATTTAAACAAGAAGTAAGTTGTTTATCAATCGTTCCCATAGAGTTCTGACATATGTTTGCAGGTGCAACTTTAAGTAATCTCTCTTCTGAGAGACCTTGTGGGGTCATCTACTTATTAAACACTTGCCCCTTATCTTTTTTCCTTTTGCCATATCCTATTTATATCTTATTATAGTATTTAACACTAGCTATAATTATGTATTTCCTTCATTATTTGTTTATTGCTCCTTTCCCTGATAGATTTAAAATTTATTTCCTTGAGTTAAAATTCATCTCACTAAAAATTTATCATTTTAACCATTTTTATTTTTTTTATTAAATGATTTATTTATTGTAATTTGTTATACATCATGGCAGAATGCAATTCATTTCATGTTACACATATGGAATATAATTTTTCAAGTCACTGATTGTACACAAAGTATTTTGACATCATTCGTGTCTTCATACATGTACTTAGGGTAATGATGTCATTCCAACATCATTCCTATTCCCTTGCCCTCTCCTTTCCCCTCCCTTCCTTTTGCCCTATCTACAGTTCCTCCATTCCTCCCATGCTCCCTGCCCCCATCACCATTATGAATCAACATCCTCATATCAAAGAAAACACTCAGCATTTGTTTTTTTTGGGGGGATTGGCTTGCTTCACTTAGCATTATATTCTCCAACTTCATTCATTTACCTGCAAATGCCATGATTTTATTCTCGTTTAATACTGAGTAATGTTCCATTGTGTATATATACCAAAGTTTCCTATCCGTGCATGTAATGAAGGGTTCCATAATTTAGCTATTGTGAATTGTGCTGCTATAAACATTGATATGGCTGTGTCCCTATAATATGCTCTTTTTAAGTCCTTTGGGAATAAACCGAGGAGTGGGATAGCTGGATCAAATGGTGGTTTCATTCCAAATTTTCCAAGGAATTTCCATACTGCTTTCCATATTGGCTGCACCAATTTGCAGTCTCACCAGCAATGTTTGAATGTACCTTTTCCCCCCACATCCTTTCCAGCACTTATTATTGTTTGTATTCTTGATAACTGTCATTCTGACTGGAGTGAGATGAAATCTTAGAGTAGTTTTGATTTGCATTTCTCTAATAGCTACAGATGTTGAATATGTTTTCATATGTTTGTTGATTAATTGCATATCCTCTTCTGAGAAGTGTCTTTCAGTTCCTTGGCCTATTTATTGATTGGGTGATTTTTTTTTTGGTGTTAAATTATTTGAGTGCTTTATATATTTTAGAGATTAGTGCTCTATCTAATGTTCTTGTGGTAAAGATTTGGTCTCATTCTGTAGGCTCTCTATTCACCTCACTGATTGTTTCTTTTGCAGAGAAGAATTTTTTTTAGTTTGAATTCATCCCATTTATTGACTCTTGATTTTAATTCTTGTGCTATAGGAGTCTTATTAAGAAAGTTGGGGCCTAATCCGACATGATGGAGATTTGGGCCTGCATTTCTTTCCATTAGGCGCAGTCTCTAGTTTAATTCCTAGGTCCTTGATCCACTTTGAGTTGAGTTTTGTGCATGGTGAGAGATAGAGGTTGAGTTTCATTTTATTGCATGTGGATTTCCAGTTTTCCCAGCACCATTTGTTGAAGAGGCTATCTCCAAAGTTCATTTTTGGCAGCACCTTTGTCTAATATAAGATAACTGTTGTTATGTGATTTAGACTGTGTTCTCTATTCTGTACCATTCGTCTACAGGTCTGTTTTCTCAGTGGCCGAGTGCTTGCCTCGCTGGATCCTCAGCACCACATAAAAATAAAAAATAAAATAAAGGCATGCTGTCCATCTATAACTACAAAAGAAAAATTTTAAAAATGGGGGGGGGGCGCTGAGGATATAGCTCATTTGGTAGAGTGTTTCCCTAGCATTTTAACCATTTTTAAGTATAAAATTCAGTGTTTTAAACCCAAACAAACCTCAGATTCATTAAGCAATAATTCCTTACTCTCATTTTTCCCAGAGGCCCTGGAAGCCATAAGTCTATTTTTAGTCTTTATAGATTTGCCTATCTTGAACATCTCATACAAATATAATCATGTATGACCTCTTGTGTCTTGTTTTTAAAGATCTTTTAAGGTTTATAAATGTTGTAATATGTATTTTTACTTTACATTTTTATGGCTGAATTATATACTAGTGTATGGCTGTATAATACTGTATTCATGTGTTCATCAGTTGATGGACAATGGAATTGTTTGTACATTTTCAGAATTAGAAATAATGCTGCAATGAACATGGGAAAGCTCCCATCCACTTAGGTGATTAAAAGTGAATAGTATGTTAGATAGCAGAGCAGTCTAACAGTCACCTGCTAGCTCCTGTCATTCACTGACACCAATGTTTTTGCGTAAACAGATGTTTTTGTTTCAATAATTTGATTGGTATATTATAATTATGTATTAAAATTGGATTCATTGTGAATTCCATATATTTACACATACACATGGCATAATTTGGCCAATTTTATTCTCTAGTACCTCCCCTTTCCCTCTCTTCCTTCCTCTCCCTCCTTCTTCAACTCTACTCTTCTCCCTTCTATTTTCATGTGATGCGCTTTTTATTCCCTTTTTCCCTCTAACTTATGCATATGAGAAAAAACATTGATTTTCTGTGTCAGTTTTATTTCACTTAGCATGATATTCTCTAGTTCCATCCATTTACCCACAAATCATACATTTCATTCCTCTTTATGGCTGAGTAAACTCCATTATGTATATATACACCATATTTTCTTTGTCCACTCGTCTGTGTGACTGACACCTAGGATAGTTTCATAACCTGGCTATTTTGAATTTTGCTGTTATGTATTCATTGCTATATACTATATACTATAGTTTAACAATATATAGTATAGATTTTAGTTTTTAATTCTTTTGATTTTACAACTCAAAGTAGAATTTCTGGGTCATGTGGAAATTCTGTCTTTTACTTTTTGAAAAATCACCAAACTGTTTTCCATGGTAACTGTACCATTTTCTATTTTTATCATAAATCTATTTCTCCATCAGATTTTAGACTTCTTGAGTACAAGGTAAGACTATGTTCATTACTATATACCCAGCACCTAGGACAGAAAACCTGATACATAGCATCTTATTGATATAGATTTGTGTATTAAATAAATGGAAGAAACGGTTTATGTGTTTTTCAAAATTGCATACCTAGAACATATTGAAAATATTTGGTAAATGTTATCATTATTACCTTCTCATTTATACTCAAAAGTATACATTTGTTTAACACTCGATCCCAGATCAATATTAGTTAAATCAGATCAAAGTAGTTTTGAAGTATGCACATAAATGCTAGATTTCAAAAAAGTATGCCTGATAAAATTGACCTGGTTTCACTGTCAACAGCTCAGACTGAAGTAAGAAATATTAAAGTATTGAATTATTTGCCAATTCTCCAAATGGCCTACAGTTTTATAAGAAGTTCAGCAGCATAAAATTGTAGCTCAGGGGGGAAAGCACTAGTATCCTGTGTCTTCCTGGATTAAATCGTTGAGCAGAATAATCAGCTGATCTTGAATCTCCTATCCACTTAGGTGATAACTAAACTTTAGAGTGTGTTCTATAGCAGAGTATTCTACTCCACCAACTGCCTGCTTATATGTGTAATTCTCTGATCCATTCTCCATCCACCAGCAAATATTTTTTTATCATGAAGACTGATTGTTCCACTTTATTCTTGAAACCTCTCAGTGGCTTTACCATTGCTTTTAAAATTAAGTTCAAACCATTAGTGTCTTGTACAAAATGATAAAAGGGCATTCTTGCCTCAGGATTATGAGCATAGCAATACAGTGCAGATTCAAATTTTAATTCTACCCCATCATAGCTGTACAAGTTAGGGAGTCATTTATGTTACTGGAATCTCAGATTTATACATCTAGAAACTAAGAAAATAGTGATAATACCTGTCTGATACATTTGTTTTATTAAGTGGGTGAGTGTGTACTACTTCAAAATAATGCTGCAGGATAATTTAGAGTGGTACATAACATACAGTAGCCATTCTGTGAGTGCTAGTTGTTCTCATGTAAGATTTATTTTCAGTGTGTGTTATTGGTCCTTGTTCAACTCTCCAGTTTTATCTCACCCACTCATCTGTCCCTTCTTTGGCCCAGTCACACTGGACCTTTCTGCTCCTCAAATACATCATATGGCTTTTTCTAATTTTTTTGCCAGAAACTTGTATTCCCTCCTGTAGGTGGATAACATCTCAAGTTCAATCCTACTTTTCTGTGGTGTATTCCTCGGAGATGGTTTCCAGGTGTTCTTCCTTCATAAAAGTTATCAAAATCATTAATTACATATATGATTATTTGATATATATCTATCTTGTCCACCAGACTAAAAGGAATATAGTGTTTTTTCCTTGACAATATATTCCCTGTACTGAATTGATGATTTATTAAATAGAAGGCGTCCTATGGATACCTTTTGAATGATAAAGTAAAAGCCATGAGAAATTTGCCAAAATGGCTACTTTAAAGAAAAAGTAACAGGACTTCTATGAAGATGGTGAAAGTTTTTAAATTAGCAAGCTTTTCAAAATTTAAATTTGTAACTTTTAAAATTATCAAGCGTTGCATCACTTTGCTGACCTCAGAAGATGTACTGGGCCCCAAGATTTATTCCTGCCTCACCCTCCAAGGCTCCTCTCCTATTCCCTTAGTTCTGGACCCCTCTGACCCAGCCCTCCTCATTTGGTTATGCCTCTGATCTTTGACCCTTGGCACTCACTCTGGATTCCACATGCTGAACCCTTCTGCATCCTATTCCTTTGTTAAACTTGCTGGGCAGAGCAGCTGTTCATACCCTTGGCACATCTTGCACTATACTCTAGTTTGCATTTCTCATATCCACATCTAAACTTCCTCCCTAGGGAAATAAGTTCCAAGTAGACCAAGATATATCCTGACAGCGAAAGGGGCATGGAAATATTATCAAGCTAGCAATCACAGCCCCGTGAACAGATCAAAGACAACTCAATTCCAAGCCCCTTGATCAGCTTTGGCTCAGAAATTGAATCTGAATACAGGCTCCTAGTGGAACATGTGGGGCAGAATGGGATATTTTTGAAAGGCATAAGTCTCAGCCAATGACATAAACATACAGAACATAACCTTATTCTCCCTTCCAATTGGACTATAGCTAAGCATACATACATGAACTGTGAGCAGTACAATGAACAAAGAAATCATCTCTTTCATTACCTGAGGAAAAATTCAAATTTGGCAGCAAATATAGTATATGCATACAATCAAGTGTGATGTAATGTTATTGATGAAATGATTCATTTATGGCTGTTTATCATACTCTGATTATCTGAGGAGTTATTGGGGCTCTAGTCCCATAAACTAGACCAGCTTTGCACAAACAATTTCAGTGTTGTTTTTGTTTCATTATTAAAACCTTTGCCTAAGTCATAGTTGAACAAGTTCCTAAAGTGAGAGAAACCCATTAAAAATTCATCCCAAACACTTTTATTCACTTCAGTTTTCTGTAGATCTTGGTTTACTTCCTTTGAAAACTAATAGTAAAGGTAATTATCTTAATACTGAATGTATTGTGAGAATTTATTAAGTTAATAAAAGAGAATTGCTGTGGTCTGAGTAAGTATCCCCAAAGACTCATATGTTCAAGAATTGGTCACTAGTATGTCACTATTTCTTTTTTATTTACATTTTTTACACAAATGGAGCATAACTTTTCAGTTCTCTAGTTGTACATGATGTAGAGTCACACCATTTGTGTAATCATACTCGTACATAGGCTAATAATATCTGTCTCATTCCCCCACCTTTCCACCCCACAGCTCCTTCCCTGACTGCCCCCCGCCCGCCTAATCCAAGTCCTTCCATTCTTCCCTTGCCCTCCCCCTTATTATGGATCAGCATCCACTTATCAGAGAAAATATTTGGCCTTTTTATTTTTAAAGAGAGAGGGAGAGAGAGAGAGGGGGAGAAAGAGAGAATTTTAATATTTATTTTTTAGTTTTTGGCAGACACAACATCTTTGTTTGTATGTGGTGCTGAGGATTGAACCTGGGCCACAAGCATGCCAGGCGAGCGCGCTACCGCTTGAGCCACATCCCCAGCCCCTGGCCTTTGTTTTTTTGAGATTGACTTGCTTCACTTAGCATGATTTTTCTCCAACTTCATCCATTTACCTGCAAATGCCATAATTTCATTCTTCTTTAAGGTTGAGTAATATTCTGTTGTGTATATATACTACAGTTTCTTTATTTATTCATCTATTGGGAATCTAGATTGCTTCCACAGTTTAGCTTTGTGAAATGACCCAGCATGGCACTATTGGGAGGCTTTGGAGATTTTTAGAGCCTAGTGGAAAGTTTTCCAGTCCTATGAGTGTGTGCTCTTAATGGAGACAGTGAGACCCCAACTACAACTACTTCCTCTCTCTTTTGCATCCTGGCCATGAGGCGAGCTGTTTTGTTCTACTATGCTCTTCGCCTCACCACAGCCTCAAAAGCAACAGGGCCTGTCAGTCATGGACTAAAAACTGTTAGGCAAAGTATACCTTTTCTCTTTATATCTTCATTTACCTCAGGTATTTGTTATAATAACAGAAAGATCAATGACACAAACATTTGAAATTTCTGCAGAGAAATTTTTAACAGCAACCATAGTGCCATGGTAAATGGTACTAGGTATCTTTAAGTAGGTAAACATTTGAGCATAGACTAGGGATGTGTGCCTATGACTCTGTTAAGGATGGTTGATCTGCAAATTCTGCCCTCTAAAGTATTCAGTACAATGAGAAATATAGGACATATTTAAAAACATTATCAACAGCAGCAGTTATTCTAAGAGTAAGACTGAACCTCCAAAGATATGAAAGTCACTTCCACCCAGAGGTGGTTACAGAAGATAGAGTTTGGGCAGAGAGTATATGGGAAAAAGGAAAAGCAGGGGCTAGGAAATAGCAAAAGTCTAGAAAGTGGAAAATTAGAAAAATTAAATCGCATTGAATAAAATTACTTATGTAGAATACCAGTTATTATAGGGAAAAATGAGGGATGACTGGGGAAAGAGCGTATGGTCATATCATGGATAATTTGGAATGTCAGAGTTATATGTTTGAAATTTATATGAAGACAGAGATATCAGTGATGCTTTTGAGTCACAAAGAGGCATACTCAGAAGTTTTTTTGAAGATTAGACTTCTTTCTGGAGGAAAGAATTGAGGGAGGGAAACATTGAGAGGCATGCTATTAGAAAACTGGGAACCATAGATACCATAAAC
The DNA here is from genome assembly GCF_001458135.2 of Marmota marmota marmota. Lineage (NCBI taxonomy): Eukaryota > Metazoa > Chordata > Mammalia > Rodentia > Sciuridae > Marmota > Marmota marmota. Next base: position 14,751,556 of record NW_025999977.1, read on the forward strand.
CATAAAATGTGCATATCATAGTTGAGACAACAGGAAGGCTGATGGTAGCTTTGCCTATATTTCCTTTTTTTATCTGTCTTAGGATAGCAGTGCACATGGAAAGCTTTCCCTTCTTGTCCAAAGAGGAAAAATTGTTATTACCTCCGAATCAATGATGAGCAGAAGGACATCAGAGTTCTAAGAGGCAAACGCGATTGCCAGGAGAATGTCTACTTTTGGAATGACTTTATATTCTAAGAGTGTGGGCCTGTTTTCCCATTATGCTTTCAGAGAGAGTATCTTAGACGTTTGCACTTTACTGAGGATAAGGAGTCAATATTTCAATGAATTTAGATGTTTTCCTTTTTTTCAATAAAAGATCATGTGGAGTTGATAACATGGTACTGAAAATTGTTCTGCCAGACATGATACCACCTCCTAGAGGCTACACAAAATAAATATTAACTTTTCAGATGTACACTGAGATTTTAGGAAGAGAACATAACATTTTGTATTTGGAGTGTCTTTTAACAGACTCAAAATACTTCACAAAGTTATCTCAAAGATCCCCATAAGGCAGCAAGTATATGGTAACTATTGTCATTATACTTAGTGGGTTTGAGTGAACAGGTACCCAGAGATGAAAATTAAGTTTTGACAAATCCAATTTAAGATCATTTAAAAACTTCCTCAGCATAAAACATTATTAGCAGGAAATAAAAGTTTATTCGTACAGAAAATAAAATCCTATTCAATTGGAAAAAAAAAAAACTTGACTAATGCATAGGGAGAATTGAGATCTGGATTCTAAGTCACACTTTCAGGAGTCTGGGGAGAAAATCTGGCAAGAACTAGTCTAGTCCATGCCTGCTCAGTGATGTTTCCTGCCTATCTTCATTTTTGGAAAAATAGTGAAATTTTACAGTTGCAGAATTGACTAGGTTTATCTTTCCACCATTTTCTTTGGAATAGAGTTTTGCATGGGCTCTTCACAGTGTGCTGTAAAATCATAGCTAGAGAAATCTAGCTTTCCTGGTTTGGAAGTAGTAAGATTTTCATTGAGTGAATGCCATATATCGGGCTGGGCACTTCCTGGGAGATGTAAAGATGAACAGTGCTCAGAGTCATATTCAACAAGCAACAGGGAATGTAAGAGGGAGAGCCAAGGAGTTTTACTGGCCTGAAAAAAAATGACTGACCCTTAAGAAAGCATTAAGTATATGCTGGATGATGACAAGTGGGTTGCTACAAAATTAGAGACTTATAAATTAAACTAGATGTCACATAATAAAAGTCCATCCTTAATAGAATGCAGTAAGAAATATGCACCAAGTGTAGAAAATGAAAAATGTTGTCAAGTATATAGGTTTTGTTTCTATTTTTTTTTGCTGCAAACTCCAGAGAAGTATGTATTGTCATCATCTCTATAGATGGGAAAACTAAGACTCAAAGAGGAAAAATCATATTACAATTATAAAGCTAAATTATCAAATGGAAGCACTAATTTGCATAATAGCAAATAGAACTTATTACAATAAAAACTCGGACATGAATATTTAAGAAATGAATTCTAAAGCAAGTCTTTTACATTAATTCATGTTTCCATTCTGCATTCTTTTCTTTACAGTTCAATCTCAAGCTGATTTCTTTATTTTCACATCCTAGTAATTTTCAGCAAAAATGCAGAAGGTAGATGTTCCAACCAAAGAATTGCAAATAGGCATATGTTAAAAAATAGAGTGAAGGTTTTTGTCTTTGCATTTAAGTTCTCTTTTCAGAGTGATTTGTCTTTTCATTTAAGTTTTCTTTAGTTTGCTAAAATTTTACTGAAATAACTTAACCACTCATTGTTTTGTTGTATTGTTAGCTAACATATGAAGCAATGACAACGTGTTTGATCATATAGGTGGATTACAGTATGACATCTGTGTGGACTATAACTTGATTCAAGCCCTATTTGATTCTATTGAGGAGGTCGGCAGGGGCCCTCAGGGGTTGGAATCATACCACTTTAGCTTCTATTTGGTTGAAAATCAAGTTCTCTGTAGCATGATGATAGGGAGAAACAATCTATGTCTAGGATTTTTAAGAGACATAAAGAAAAAGTTGTAGAATCATCTTCATATATGAAAAGGAAAATAAAGTATGTTTTCTGCAAGTAATTAAAATGAAAAGACCTTAAATAATCTGATGTTCTTGTAAATGTGTATTACATTCATTGTGAATCTATACCAGATCAAAGACTTGACATTGAGCTATCAGTATCTCTCAACATTGCAATCCTCACATAATTATATTTTTCTAAGGAAATTCATCAATGGTGAAAAAGAAACAAGAGATGTGGTTATGACTTATTTTATTAACTAGCTGCATAACTTTGATTCTTCACCTTTACTTCTTTGACTCTTATTTTTATCATTTGTAATGCCATGAATTGATATATGCTGGCCCTAATATTCTTTGTTGTTTAAGCATGTCTGCAGAATAGTATAGTTGTTTTCATAAGCTCAACAGATATCTAAAAAGCATCCCTGATTTCCAACTTTTGCAGCATTTGGGAATCTTGCATTACTATCAAATATTCGAATCTCAAATAATTCCAACAGAGCATTCAAGCTTTAAAAATACTACAGCTTCCTTCAAAGTAGTCATCAGTAGGATAAATGTACAATTGAATATACATATGCATACCCAGGGGGACTTCAGAACTGGCTGTTCCAGAAAACAAATTTGCTATGAAACCAGAACTTTGATTTTCAGAGCTCAAGAATGAATACAAGTTTTAAAAAATGTAAATAATTTTCACTATTCAGTATTGTATTAGTCACATTTCTGTCACTGTAACCAAATACCTGAAAAAAAACTGTTTAAAGGAAAATTTGACTTTGGCTTATACTCTCAGAGTTTTCAGAATGATTGACTGGCTCCATTGTTGTGAGCCTGTAGTGAGACAGACAGCATCATGGTGGAGAAGGTGTGTAGAACAGAGCTGCTCACCTCATGGAAGCCTGGGGTAGAGAAAGGAAGAGGCCAGGGACAAGATAGAGACTCCCAGAAGACACACCCAAAGACCCATTCCCTTTAACTAGATCTCACTCCTACAGTTTTCCACCATTTCCAAATAATCCATTCAAACTGTGAATTTATGAATGGATTAATCCACTAACATGGTTAGAGCTTTCATGATTCAATCATTTCCCAAATATATCTGAACATTGATAAATTGAACACTAAGCCTCTAACACATGAGTCTTTGGGAGACATTCCAGAATCCAAACCATAATGAGATAAACATTTGTTTATTCTTTAATAGCTGTGTGACTTCAGTTTACAAAAATCTGGTAATAACACTCTAGGTCAATGTTTTTGTATTTACATTTTAGAAAAAAAAATCTTGTAAGTGTAGTAAGGAAGCTACCTAAAAGGTATACGGTCTTCTTTCCAACTAACTCTATGTAGGAAAATAAATTCACTTCTAGAAGAATATTTTTCTTTCTGACTCCTATATCAATCAGACATAAAATTAATCATTTTTCTATAATTTCAAAGTGTGTCACTATTTTCCTAAAACCTGGAGACTACAGTCTCCTCATCCTAAAGTCATTCAACCTACCTGTACCAAACTTATCTGGTAACAACAGTTAATAAAGGGGCTGGGGATATAGCTCAATTGGTAGAGGGCTTGTCATGCATACACAAGGCCCTGGGTTCAATTCCAAGCACCACCAAAAACAAACAAACAAACAAACCAGTCACTATGTCCACACAAATATATTTGGGACAGGTAATGAAGTTATATAAAGCAAGCATTAGATTTGTGGAAGTCCCTTTAAGTTTAATAAACATGCATTCATCAGTGCAATGCTTTGGGTCCTCCAAAGAAATAAGAAAGAAATAAAATTTGGGGATGTTCCCAGACAGGTCCATGCCTCCTCCACACACTCTTAGCTCTATTCCTTTCATCATGTTGGTGTACTTCTTAGAAAAATCTGGACACATCCATAGACTTGGCAGATAGACATGCCCACATATTTTCTTATAATTTTTCCCTCTGTTTTTGACCACTTTAAGGTCTGCTTATTACTGATATAATATTTTTACCCAGTCATTGCTATTCTCTATTAACTCTATTTGATACATGGCAAAGAAAGGACAACAAAACTTATTAACTATATATAAGATGTGCAGAGTATCATGAAATTTGTGGAACTTGCAATATTTCTCTGAAAAGATAGAACATTTTTCCAATGCCAAAAAGCTTATTTGTAGATGGACAACAATATATGTATTTTTTCTTCTATCAAAAGTCATAACTTTTGTCCAACCAAATGGAGCATAGTGACGAAAATTCTCTAGAGAACACCTAGAATAAAATCTCATAAATTCTTAGCATAAACTTGGTGGTAAGATGTTCTTTGGATGAGTCTTCAGATGACTGAACATTTCTGAGAGCCCCAGCCATGTGGTATAATTTATAAGATCCCTAATCATGTTCAGGAGACCTCGAACCTAGTACCAGGAAAGAGGTTCAATTTCTCATCTGCAAAATAAGGATAATAAGGGAGAAGCATATTTATTGAGAATCTACCATCATCACTCTACAAAACGCATCTCATTCATTTCCTTTAATTCTCACAATAGCTCTAAAAAGTATGTTGTTAACCTCACTATAAAAATGAGAGAACTGAGCCACAAAAGTGCAGAACTCATCCAGCTTTATCTGAAACCAAAATCCCTATTTTTTTCACTACACCCTGCAGTTTTCACAGTGTCCTAAGAGGTTTGAAGAGATGCGATACCTGAGAACACATTATACATTTTAAAGTGCTATGTATAGTGTTAAGCTAATAACATTAGCCCTTTTGATGTCTAGGCAGGGAAAGTCAGAACTGGGTGCACTTTTTCATGAATTCTGTCTCCCCAGAAGATGATTAGTTTGCAAGGAAACCTGCATCTGACTTTCAATTTCTTTCCCCTCACAGAGGGAAAGTTCAATTAATGTTAATAACTAATTATGCTGTGGTACTTCCACAGTTTCACATTTAACCTAAGGGTCCACTCTATATAATTAAAAGCATCCAATGGAAGTTCTATAGAGAGTACAATAATTTTACAGTTTGAAAATTTGGAAATACATACAGGGAATATTTGTAAGAACTTTTATCTATATCCCATTAATATTCTCTATCTCTCTTCATTATTATAGAGCTCAAATTTCTTTGTTCAGGATTTTAAGTGCATATGAAGCCAAGCAACTATTTAGAGAGAGGAAAATGAAGGCATTGAGCTGCTTTCCTAATTTACTATTTATGAAGATAATATTCTATAGATCAGTGGTGGCTAATTTGTTATTGCCCCATCTGACTCACTGTGGAGACAACATGTTCTCTTTGTTACGAAATATAGTATTTTAAATTAAAATGATTTAAAACTAAAACATTCCATTAAACAACCCTTGAAAAATATCTCCATTAGCATATATCCTTTAAGGAATTATTTTCGATGTTATCTTCCTTTAATTCTTTTTTTTATGGTTTCATGAGTTCATTATAGTTAGTGTATGATATTATGCATGTAATATTGGAGTTCATTTAGACACAGTGATATATTTATGGAACATAATTTGCTTCAACTTCAGTCTCCAGTATTCCTTCTTTCCCTTACCTCCTCCCTCCCACCGTTCCCCTCCTACTCTACTGGTATTCCCAGTATTTGTTTGTAGATTTTTTTTAATTTAGTGCTTTATAAATATACATGAAACTGAAATTAATTGTGGTATATTTATATATGTACATAGTATAAATTTTTCAAATTCATTCCATCCTTCCTCTCTGTTTGTGTCCACCATCCTTCCTCTGTTCTACTATCTCCCTTCTATTTTCGTGGAATTCTCCCCATTCCTTTTTTTCCCTTATTTTGATATAGTTTTCACATTTGAGAGAAAACATTTGAGCCTTGACTTTCATTTAGTTTGATGTTCTCCAGGTCCATCCATTTATAGCAAATGCCATAATTTGATTTTTCTTTATGCCTGAGCAAAACTTCATTGTGTATATATAATCATATTTTCTTTATCCATTCATATGTTGATTGGTACCTGGGCTGATTCCATAACTTGACTGTTGTGGGTTGCACTGCTATAAACACTGATGTGCCTGTAATGCCTGATATGTTAATAGTTTGCTGATGTTAGTTCTTTTGGATAAACGCTGAGTTTTGGAGTAACCGGGTCATATGGTGGTTTCATTACTAAACTTTGAGGAATCTTTGTACTACACTTTCCAGAGAGGTTGTACTGATTTGTAGTTCCACCGACAATGTATGAGTATACCTTTCTGTCTTTGCAAGCATTTATTATTTTTTGTATTCTTAGTAATTAGCATTCCTATTGGAGTGAGACGAAATTTCAGTGTAGTTTGGATTTATGTTTTCCTGATGACTAGAGATTGAACTTTTTTTTCTTTCCTTTTTTTTTTTGTTGGTTATTTGTACCTTTATTTGAGAACTGTCTGTTTTGTTCTTTTGCCCATTTGTTTATTTCATTTTTTAATGTTGTTTTTGAGTTCTTTATATATTCTAAATATTAATTCCCTTTCAGAGGAGCAGCTGGAAAAAAATTTCCAATTTTGTAGGCTTTCTCTTCACATTTAGCTATTTCCTTTGCTGTATAGAAATTTTTAATTTGCTAGCATTCTATTTTCTGATCCTTGATTTTATTTACTGAGGTTTAGAAATCTTGTTAAGGAAGTCAGTACCTGTGCTAATATGTTGGAGTATTGAGCTTATGCTTTTCTTCTAGCGTTTTCAGTGTTTCTGGTCTAATTTCTAAATACCTAGAAATTAGACCAGAAACACTGGTTGATTTTGAGTTGATTTTTTTCTAGGTATTTAGAAATTAGACCAGAAACACTGGTTGATTTTGAGTTGATTTTTTTGCAGGGTGAAAGATAAGGATCTAGTTTCATTCTTCTACATGTGGATATCCAGTTTTCCCAGCACCTCTTGAAAAAGTCTATCTTTTCTCCAACATATTGACACCTTTGTTGAATATCAGTTGACTATACCTGACTATTTCTGATTCTTCAGTTCTATTGGTCTTTATGTCTGAATTTTAAGACTTTTTTTTTTTTTAAATCTAGTTGTCATAGGTACTTTGGTCAGGATTGCATTGTATCTGTATAACACTTTTGGTAGTGGGTATTGAACCCAGGGGCACTCAACCACTGAGAAACATCCCCAGCCAATTTTACTTCTTATTTTGAGACAGGGTCTCATTAATTTGCTTATGGCCTTGCTGTGTTACTGAGATTGGCTTTGAACTTGCTATCCTCCTGCCTAAATTGCTGGGAATTACAGGCATATGCCACTATACCTGGCTCTACTATCTTCTAAATGTGTTTTTGAATGTGGTTTGCTAGTATTTTATTAAGGATTATTGCATCATTCATCAGGGATATTTGTCTGAAGTTTTCTTTCCATAATATGTCTTTAATTTTGGTATCAAGGTGCTACTGCCTTCATAGAATGAATTTAGTAGAGTTCCCTCTCTTTCTTGTAGAACTTAGCTGAGAATCCATCTGGTCCTAGGCTTTCCTTTGATTAAAGACTTTCAATAGCTATTTCAATCTCATTGCTTGATATTGATCTAAGTTTTCTATATCCCCGTGGTTCAACTTAGGTAGGTTATATGTGTCTGGTTATCTTGCTGCTGATTTCTAATTTCATTCCATTGTAATCTGACAGGATGCAAAGAATTATTTCTCTCTCTCTCTATTTCTCTCTCTCTCTGTATTCCTTTGTGTTGTTAAATATGATCAATTTTAGAGAAAGTTCCAAGTGTCACTAAGAACCAAGTGAATTATCAATGGATGAAATATTCTATAGGTTTCTATTAGGTCCTTTCAATTAATAGTATTTTTTAGTTTTGAAGTTTCTTTACTAAGTGTATGTCTGGATGATCTATCTAATGGTGAGAATGGTATGTTGAAATAACCCAGTATTGTTGTATTGCAATCTGTTTGATTTTTTATGTTGAGAAGTGTTTGTTTTATGTACATAGGTGCATTGACATTTGGGACAAAAATATTTACAATCATTATATCTTGTTGGCTGTTTCCCTTAGCCAGTATGAAGTGACTTTCTTTTTCTCTTCTTATTAAATTTGGCTTGAAGTCTATTTTGTCTTATATGAGAATAACAACCCCTTTTTCCTTTTGGTCTCCACTTTCATGGTATAACATTTTTTCAACCTTTCACTTTTTATCCTGTGGATGTATTGGCCTAGAAGATGAGTTGCTTGTAAACAACATATGGTTGAGTATTATTTTTCAATCCATTCTGCCAATGTATGTCTTCTAATTGGAAAGTTTACACCATTTACATTTAATGTTATTTCAGAGAGAAGTTTTTTTTTTTTAATTTCCTGCCATTTTGTCTTATTTTTCATGCTTAATTCTGACTTGATTCTCCCTTAATTGACTGTTCATCTCTATGCTGGTTCTTTTTTTATTTCTTTTTCTTGAATATTTCTTTGAATATGTTTTGTAGTGCATGCTCAGTGGTTATGAATTCTTTTAGTTTTTTTCTTATGGAAGTATTTTATTTCATCTTCAGTTCTCAAAGATAGTTTTTCTGGATATAGTAATCTTTGTTGAAAACCGTTTTGTTTTAGAACATGTTATATATTACTCCAAGACCTCCTTGCTTTTAGGGTCTCAGCTAAGAAATTAGTGGAAATCCTAATTGGCTGACCTGTAAATGTGATCTGTCATTTTTCTCTTGCAGCTTTTAAAATTCTATCCTTATTCTGTTTGTTAGGCATTTTGATTTAATGTGTCTTGAGAAGAGGATCTTTTTTGATCTCACCTATTTAGGGTTCTAATTTCATTTTATGTATGGATTTCCATCTTATTGCTAAGGATTGGAAAAATTTTCCAATAGTGTATTAGTGAAAGCCTATACCCCTTTGGTTTGTATTTTGGTACATTTATCTATGTCAGTGATTCTTATATTTGGTCTTTAAATGTTATCCCAGATTTCTTGAATATTCTGGTCATGGTCTTTTCTTTATTGTTAATGTTAAGGTTACTTTGTCTTCAGAGCCTGAGAATGTCTTCAAAATAGTCTAATCTATTGGTTCTGTTTTCAACTGAATTTTTAATTAGATTTAGTGAATCTTTCATTTCACAATTTCTGTTGGTTCTTTTTTCAATAATCCTTATCTCTTTATTGAAATGACCTTTCATTTCTTGTCTTTTCTCTCTAAGTTCATTTCTTACATTTTCTTTTAGATAGCTGAACATTTTAACTATAAACTTTATAAATTCTTCTACTGATATTTTCTCCCCTGTGTTGTCAATGGAATCAGTGTTGTTTGCTGTTTGGGTGGTTTTTTCCCTTGCCTTTTTCATATTGTTTATATGTCTACCCATTTTCTGGAATTATTATTGCTTGTACTTTTATGCAAGGGACTATTTTGTGATCTTCTCTTTCTTAAGTGTTTTGGGCAGGACAAAATTTAGGTATTGGTACTCCCACTCAACATATATCCTCTGCTTTTCAAAGTGGTATCAACACTACTTTGAGAGAAGATGCTAAACCCTATTAATTACAATCACTTCAGAATAAAACATCATACTAATAATCTTTAAGGGGAAAATCTTGTTGAAATTGTCTCCCCAAGCAGTATAGAGATTCTTAAAAAAACTAAGTATGAAAATACCATTTGACCTAGCTATTCCACTCCTTAGTATATATCTAAAGGATTTAAAATCAGCATACTACAATGATGGAGCCACATCAATGTTTATAGCAGTACAATTTACAATAGCTAAGCTATGGAGCCAACTTAGGTGCCATTTAGCAGATTAATAAATAAAGAAAATGTGGTATATATACACAATAGAGTATTACTCAGCCATCAGGCAGAATGACTTTGACATTTGCCTGTAAATGAATAGATCTGGAAACTATCATACTAAGTAAAATAAGCCAATTCCCAAAAAACAAAGGTTAAATGTTTTAATTGATATGTGGAAGCTAACCAACAATAAGTGGGGTAAGGGGAAGAATAAGAGTTCAGTAGATTATACAAAAGGGAATGAAGGGAAAGGAAGATATGGGAGATAGGAAAATGAAAGAGATGAAATGAATCTGACATAACTTTCCTGTGTACATATATGAATACACCACATTCAGTCTCACCAGTGTGTACATCCACAAGAATGGAATGGGATCCTAATTAGAATAAGATATATTTATGCTTGTAAAATTATATCAAAATTGATTCTACAGCTATGTGTATCTTAAAAAAAACCAATAAAAATAAAAATAAAAAAGATAATGTCCAAAGTTCTTCTAATTCAGGTATAAAATTAAAATAATATTCTGAAAAAGGCTAAGAAATTACTTATTAAAGAGAGTAAAAATACTATTACATTATTAGGGGCTTAAAAGTAGAAGAGAAAATTGGGAAAGGTAAAGAGAAAGAAAAGAATAATATAAATTAAGGTATAAATAAGAAAAATATGGGGGTCAATTTGAGGCAGTATAATATAATGCAAGAGGAAAAAGATGGACTAAGAGGAGCACATATAACCCTCAGCTTGGAAAACAAAGTAAAGAGAATGATTCTAGTTAATGCCTTAAAACATTAGAAGAAACACAATCAAATAGATTGAGGGCACAATAATGAATAAAAGGGGAACATCTATGGATTCAAAATGAAAAGTAATACGTGAGATCAAAATTGATAGAACTATATAAATTATCCATGCTTGATGGAGAAATTTCTTATTGAGTCTCCCTGGTTTGAATTTCATCAGTATTGGGGGCCTATAGAAGATTCCCACTACTCTTCCACTTTACCTCTATGTTTCCCTGGGTGTGGAGGTAGTGATCTCACCAGCTCACTTCTGACACAATTCTAGGAGCCCCCCTCTGATCATTGGTGGGTCTAGGTATATAATAGCTTTCAGTTGTGTCAGAGGAGGTTGGTTGTGACTTAGCAGCCTGCTGTTAGGAGATGTAGTCTTGTGTGCCCTTTTGAAGGAAATCTTTATGTATCCAGGACTGTCAAATCCTGTGTGTGCTACCCTGTGTATTTTTGGAATGTTCAGGGTATAGCAGTATTATGTAGAGGTCTTACAGGCTCTTTTATGTAGCACTGGGAGGTCCATGGATAGGAGTGTGCTGGGTTGCTGCTCTCTCTGAGATTGCACAGATCACAGGTCAATGGGCTTGTGTCTGGGCACACAGGGTGGTGGCTGGTGTCTGCAGAGTGCTCCTCTGTAAGCCCTTTGTGGGGTGTCACTGTGTATGTTCAAGGTTCTCTGCTGGCTGCTTGAGGTTTTCATCAGGAATTGCCTTCTCTGGGTCCATATATCTGAGTGAGAATTGAGTTGACTGGCAATTCTTGGACTTGCAGCTGTGGATCCTCCCAGAAGTTTGGAGCACACAAACTACTTCCTTGGCTAATACCCACTCCCCTCCTCTATAGAGCTTTCTTTAAAGTGGAACAGAGCTTAGTAGCCATCTGCAATGGTGGGACCTGTGATTTCAGATGTGGTTTGTGGTGCAGTGCCCCTAGCCTTCCTGATATAGATCACAGGAGTACTTTCCCAGTGGCTAAAAACGAGTAGGTTGGCCTGCCTACATGAATCATAAGCACCTACTCTCCTCTGGTGAGACTGTTTTTGGAACAGTGCTAAGTATTTGTGTTTGCAATAGTGGAACCTGTGGGTATAGGCTTTCTCTGGGCTTCTATGGCACAGAAGCCTGTATCCTGTCTGGTACAGCTCACATTGAGATAGAATGTAGTTAACACACCTTTTGCCTAAGCTTCTGTGGCAGTGTGTGGAATGCTGGGTTGGTGTTAGCACTCTCCAGGAATGATTAGCTCTCAGGTCTTCTCCATACCATTCAGGCGGGTTCCAGTAACTTTCAGATAGCAGATCTTGTAGATCTTGTAGATCCCTCTACAAGTTCCTTCTAGATAGATTACTGGGACAACCCATTTTAGAGGTATTCATTCTTGTTTTATTTGTTACCATCTGAAGGTTGAGAGAAGCTGTGTTGATTTAACTTCTTCTAGGGAGGATGGCTAGCTGTTGACTCTAAAAAATGGCTGCCCTATCTGGCACAACTTTTAGTCTACAATTTGGGTTAAACTGTTTGATGTCCTTTATTTCTTTGCTGTTACTGGTCTGCTTTTCTTTCCAGCTGTTGTTAAGAAAATAAGCTTGGACTTTTCTCCTTCCTCTCTCTGTTACTCCCTCTCTCTTCCCCCTACCCTGGTAAGGTTTGGAGTCAAGAAATTCTATCCTTATTTTCTGCTCTGCACAAATGCCCTAGTCTCTCCAATTCTCAAATGGTCTAATATTGAGAATGAACCAGCTTTCCGGTCATTCTTTCACTCTTCCCTTCTGGGCTTTGGAGGTAAGTAGGGTTGCTACCTAAGGGCGCTCTGTAATCTTCTTGCATCCTTCATAATACCATCTCTTAAGGTGACATAAAGTCTGGATCCAAGGAGCTATACATTATCTGGTTATTAGGGAAGAAAGGAGGGATCAAAGTTAGGATAAAAGAAAGGCACCCTGTACAGAGAAGAAATGGAGACTTATGGGTAGGTTCAAGAACCAAGTGTAAAGAATAAATTAATTCTTCTGCAGATACTCAAGATCTCAGATTTCATCTTCACACCGCCTCATTTCTTAACATTTTATTGCTATAATTTAGCCCTTTGGTTTGAAAATTTTATCAGTCTTTGTGGGCATCATTTTTTCAGACATTGGAATGAATCAGGTAAATAGCAAAAACTTGGTAATTTAATAGTGGAACATAAAAAGAATATAGATTTAATTTTCCATAAATATTGCAGCACATCATTTTTAAAGCACTTAATCAAGAGTATATTCCTTTCTCCAAAACAAAGTCAGAGCAGGATCTGTAAACTGGAATGTTTGTCTGATTAGCACAGAGAAATTACTCATTATTTTTTTCCTAAACATACTTATGGAAGAAAAAAAATTCCTTGACCTCTAGCAATTCACACCTGCCAACAGAAAGTTAACTCAGATAATAGATAAAACCATAGAAATATAGTTTAAAAAAACTCCAGAAAGAGACTGGATGACCTATAATGGCTCACTCAACCTAGCTTCTCTCAGGCTCAAACTCAGGAACTTTATTGCGATGGTATTACAGAACTACAAAAAGAGATAATACTAGAAGGAAAAACTCCCCTGGAAATATCTAAGATGAGTTTCACCAACTCCTTAGAAAAGATAAATTGGAAATACTTAATGTTTGCTATTAAGTAAAATTCTGGTCTATCTATCTGTCTTTCCATCCATATAGACACACAAAAAGTTGACTATTTAGAGAACTATGTATTATTCATATCATAGTATAAATTCATCCATCAAGTAACTCATTTATTGGTATACTATTCCTAAATTAAATGAATTCATCCAGGGTTGGTCTGTTCAGGCTTATATTCTTTGAGTACACCATGGGTTTCACCAATACAGCCTCAGTCAACTTTCAAAGATTTCAAGTAAGATTTGACAAACTGTTTTGCGGATCAAACAAAAATATTTTGGATATGTAAATTTTATTTAATTGACATAAAAGGCAAAAGTTCCATGCCTAAACTGTGGATCAGTATGCAGCATTTTAACTTGATAATATATGATTTATAAATCTTTCTCTTAAATAAATAGACAAGAGAAAAATCCTAACCAAAGTCATTTCTACAAATTTTTAACAATTTGATTTTGCTCATATTACTGTCTAAATAAATCAAAATACAAGAAATTTTGAATTTTACTACTATGAGAATCTTTATGAAAACTAAAGACATAAATCACTTTATCAAAGAAGAAATGTCGAGAATAGAATTTGTTACTTTCTCAAACAATTCTCACCCACAATATATCCCCTTGCAACTCAGATAAACTCATGTTTTAATTAGATATATAACAAGCAAATAGTTATCTGAGAGATTTTTTTGTGTTTCTGTTTTTTTTTTTTTTTTTAAGAAAAACAAAACGAAATCTGTGGATAAGTTTGAAATTAGGGGATTGCATCTGTAAGCCTTGATATCATAGATTTCTGAATCCTGTTACATTTAGAAATTGTAGTTCTAGATTTGAGGAGAAAGATACCCCTAAACTCATGTTTGCTAGAACAGTGTGATATACTGGGCCAGTCTAAGCAAGTGAAATATAAACAGTTAACATTAGGTTCATATAATTAAGAGTTTAGTATTCTGTTTTGTTTGTTTCTTGCTTCCTTGCTTTTTATTTGCTCAGATCTGTGTTACTAGTTTGCTATTGTTTTCTTTGTTTTTAGTGCACTTGGAACTAATATCAGAGTTAGAACACCAACATTAAACATTTCATGGTGATATGCCAGTATTAGAATAGTGGAAAGTTGATAATAATATTAAATGCTAATTAACCAAAGTTAATATATTCATTTCAGAGGAGATATAAAAAGTAAAAATTACAATAAAATATTCACCAAGAACCAATTCTTTCAATACTATTGAAGACATGTTTTAAATTAGTCCCATGATCTCTGCCTTCTGGTATTTGTATGCCTATGAATTCCTTCCCCCCTTGAATGTGCCAGGACCTGTACCTTGCTTTTAACTATAGAATATGGCAAAGTTGAGACTCCTTGTGTTTATGTTACATTACATAAATACTCAGTCTTGCTTAGAGACTCCCCTTGCTCTGAAAGCACAAGATGCCATGAAACCTAAAAGGATAAGAAATTGAATGTTGCCAACATCCATGTAAGAAGGGAAGTATAGAAACTCTAAGTAGAAAACTGAGCTAAGCTGTACCCAGATATCTGATCTACAAGAACTCTGAATTACTGTGTCCATTTTAAGTCACTAAGCTTATAATAATTTATTGCATACATTAAAACACTTCTAAAATCAGAAAAATTTAAGATGTACCATTTCATTTTAAAAGTATGTTAGTATAAATCACTTGAATAGATACTGATGGTGGAATGAGGACTGGAAATGATACAGAAAGCATGATACAATTATGAGAAACTTGCATTGACCCCTTGAAGAAAGAGTAATCATTACATTTTAACACACAAACAGACACAACTAGAGTTTAGATTCAAAGGTCCAAAGCATCAATCAGTTTCAGAATTGCTATCCTTTTGTACCATGAAAACATCACTGTTTTCCTAGTTGCTTGGGTTAAAGTTCCAGAGTTCTCTTAACCTCCTTTTAACACCAAATGCTGGCCACTGGGTATCCATTGGCCTGTAACATCTGACCTCTCTTTTTCGTGTGAATTTTACTGTACATGCTAACTTGTATGCCAGCCTCATTTACTGAGAAAAACTTAGGGAGCACCTGCCATGTGACATAATGCTCAATAAAACATTGTATAACTGTTGTCAGAGTATCTCTATAAATGACAAACCTGTCAAGTAAAAAAAAATCTGTCAAAGGCAACCATTATTAAACCGAAGTTGTCTGACTTTCCACTTCAGTTAATTTTCAACTAAGCAATCCATTTAATTAACCTAGAAGAACCAACTATTTTATTTAGCCAACTAAGAAAAGTAATAGTTATTTTCTTAAATTACAATATATCTTAATATTAAAAAGTGAATTGTTAAGCTGGGCATGGTGGTGCATGCCTATAATCCCAGTGGCTCTGGAGGCTGAGACAGGAGGATCAGGAGTTCAATGCCAGCCTCAGCAATGATGAGGTGGTAAGCAACTCAATGAGACCCTGTCTCTAAATAAAATACAAAATAGGGCTGGGGATGTCACTCGGTGGTCAGGTGCCCCTGAGTTCAATCTCCAGTACCAACAAATAAATAAATGTCTTAAAAATAAAAAAGTGAACTGTTAAATACTGTTAGTTTAACTTTAAAATGCAGATACTAATAAGTGCTTATCCAGTGGAGATACTGTGAAAATAAATGAAATAAGGATGAAACCCCGGAAATACACATAGGACAAAATAACCATTCAATAAAATGTAGTAATTCTTGTTTCTATTCTTATTTAAATATTCATTAGAATCAAGCATTATTTTTTAAATAAGCAAAATTAGTTAAGAAGGATATGATCTCAGTATAAAAGAGTCCTTTCAAGGGAAGAGAGTTGATAAATTTGTACTGATAGACAAATGCACAGAAATTTTTTAGGAAACTGTTATACTAATTCAGGAACATGAACTATGACCCTCTACATGCTAATAAAAACTCACTTTTAAGACCTATTGAAAACTCCATTTGTGATAACTTGATGATTGAATTTGTGTGAAATGTAAGCAAATAGAGACTTCAAGAATGATGGTATCTGTATACAAAGCATGGGAGACAAAGCAGCTCATCACTGACTTTAACAAGGTGAGCATTACAGGAAAAGAGGTGTTAAATTCAGTCTGGGACATCATAAGTTTGAGGTGACATGGAAATTCCAGAAAGTGATAGCATATAGGAACCAAAAGGAATTCTCTGTCTCTAAATTGAACAGCTTAGGGGCAGGGACCTTGTCTTGCTCATTTTGGTCTGTTTCTTTAAGTATAGGCTCTTGTGCTACAAAGTAGTCAATAAAAAATTTAATTCAATTGACATGTATATTTTGGAAAGGTCAGAAGGCCCAAGAAAAAGAGATGCATTAAGTATCAAATGTTTTTTCTTTTCAATCAAAATTCAGCAGAGACTAGAAATACTCACAAATGTTTATGGCCTCACCAATCAAGAATAGAAATAGTAAATGTTGCAAAAAATAGGATTAATCCAAAGCTTTATAGTTCTTTCCAAAGTCCTTGAATGAGTCTTTTTAAATAATTTAAGATAATTTTTATTTAAATAAAGAAGTCCTTGATATCAAATATTTAGCTTGATCCCATTTATCTGTCACTTAAAATAAACTGAAATACCCAATATTTTGAAACCTTTCCAAATGAAATCTCTGAGCACTGTCAGGCCCTTCCCCTGTTGGATAGATTGTTTTGTGCAGTTCACGTTATATCTATGAAATCCAATTTCTGCATAAACCCTGTGATCAGACTCTATAATCTATTTCCCACATTAGCCAGACTCTTTAATATGGCCTTCAGTCAGAATTATTTGATCTCTTTAACTTTAAGCTTCTGAAGATAGACACAGGGATCCAACCTGTCTTTCTTAAGCTGTCAATTGTCATTTAAATACAAGAACTTTTTTTAGCAGTCATTATCAAACCTCAAATGCAGAAAATTCCCTAAGCTACTTCCCCACCTACAAAAATCTAATTGCATTTCTCAGACCATCTGCAGAAAGAATCTTTCCTAATTTAATGGTCATGCTCCCTGCAGAAATTTTGGGAAAATGTGATAGATTAGGTTCAGAAGAAAATGGCTAAACCCTAAAATTGCACTGAATAAAATCCTACCCATATAAATAAATTCAGACTTATTCAATCAAGGTTACTAAATGGATGAGATACAATCTAAAGTACATTCTACTCTACATTACAAAAAAAATAAAAAATAAAAAATAACAACTTTAGTTCTTTTGGACCAAGCATATTTATAAGAACACAAAAGGAAATCAGACTAAGTCAGTCTTAGTCACCATAATTCATCAGTATCATTTGCATTGTGCTCATTTCCAAATATTGAAAAATAAAGGTCTAAGCAATTTTAATCAGCATTCTGACTCTTAACACCTCTCTCTCTCTGCCTTGAAATATCTGTCTTTCCAGGTGCTTCAGAGTGTCAGAAATAGCATTGATTAGGCCAAGATATTCCACATAGCTTTCCAACTCATCTAGATTTCCAGTTGAGGTCAGAAGACAGATATTGTACATTTTCTTACATGTTAACATCATCTTTAGGATCTGAGCATCAAACATTTATTCATTTCTAATACTAAGAAAGAACACAAAAAATGAGAAGTGTCCCTGATTCCTGGGCATATGGGCTTCTGTTTAAATAAAGAGTGTGGAGATGGCATTTTGAAATGGAATTCCTATAAAGGACCCATCACAGTCTCATATCCACAGTATTTAATCTTAAATAAGACCAGGTGGTCTCATCATGTGCTTCAATTCCAACTGTCCAGACCTTTCTTGGAAGAGTTTCAGGTCATTCTTTATGAAATATCATTAAAGAATCACTTCTACCTGGTTTCTCTGTGGTTCTTTCATTCTCTTTCCATATATCCTCCATCAGCTTTGCCTCTCTTGTCATTTAATATTAAAAATGAGCAAAAGGTATCAGCCAAGCTTGGCTTCTGCCTGTTCCTCAAAAAATGCTGAATACTCCTATATTAAAATCTTGTATGACTTAATCATGCCCCTGGAACAACCCCCACCTACAATCTAATCTGCTGGTAAGTCTTGAAACTCCCGTTTCAGACTATTCCTGACTTTGGTCTATGAGAAACATGGAGTTTCTTTATGTTCTGAATAGTCTTTTTTTTTCTTTTTTTTTTTTAAATTTGTTTTAATTAGTTACACATGACAGTACAATGATCTTGACATATCATACATTTGAATAAGATGGGGTATAATTTCTCATTTTTCTGAGTGTACAGGTTGCAGAATCACATTGGTCATGCAGTCACGTATATACATACAGCAATAATAAACCAAGATCCTCCCTCCTTTTTTGGAAGTCCTCTTTTCAAAACATAAACTGAAAGTAAAGACTGCATCTCCTTTGCCTTGCTCATCCCTGCATCCATATCCTTGTAGACCAGTGTCTAACACATATTGAGTGTCCTGTAAATATTTGTTGGATGAAAAAAAAATAAAATATGTTATTGCAAGAATAGTCCACAAAATGAGGTCTGCTGAAATATTACATCCTATTATTAAGTGCTGGGATCATATTTTGACCTTCCGTCTGGTCATGATTCAGACTATGTCATACGGTCTGCAAACATTAGTAAACAGTAATGAAACAACACATCTGCTGCAAGATAGCTAGCAATTCACCACCCCGAACATCAGCATTTGCTCTGTCTTCACAAACAGAACAATTTTCTGATCGCCATGTGACTTTAAGAAAGGCTGTCAACTTGATTACTTGAAAGTGTCCCCTGAACTGAAAATAACATCACAGCGTACAATTCTGCCCCTGCAGCTGAAATGTCCTGGACGTTTCCTCACCACCAGCCATGCCAGGCAACCTTTCCCCCAGCAGGCTGTGGACTGCAGTTAAAACTACATAAAGTGTAAACAACAAAAGGTTCAGGTGACCTGTCTGAACAGGAGAAGAAGATTCAACCATATGGAATACCTGGAACCTTTTTTTTTTTTTAAGTCTTTGGGTCCTGAACAGGGAAGCACTTATATGGAGATATGGAGATTATAAATCAGAGGTGGAGGTGAGAGAAGGAGGGCAGAAATCAAATGAGCACATCTTTATGGAAATCCCTTATCTGTACCATTCCTGCTTGCCAGGCATTCTGCCAGTTTGGGTGATCACATCAATATTTATAGCACACCACACCAGGGTGCCCATGTTCCCCAGCAGGGGCGATTAATATATGATATCAACACCTATGACAAGACACATTTTATTTCTGTCAACAAACAAAAAGGATTCTACTTTCTCTGTCAGCTGAATACTCAAGCCTTTTATTCTGTACAATAAACCATCTATAGCTGGAGCTGAAAGATAGATATTGAACTATAGTAAATTCTTTAAATAGCATTTTTTTCTTTTCTTTCTTTCTTTCTTTTTTTTTTTTTTTCAATCAGTAGGTAGCCCATCCGAGGCCTGTATCAAAAACAGGGTATTCTGCTTTGGGTGGGAAGAAGCAGGTAGGGTGGGGAGAGATGCAAGGAAAATTCTCCTGTTGTGGTTTTTAAGGCAGGTATTACCAGTGGGTAACAAAATAGGGGTCTTTCCTGGAGAAAATCAACACCACAAATGAATATGAGAGTAAAAATACAGGACCTTTTCTTTTTGAATAGTGCTTTCTTTTTAAGATTTTGATATGCTAAGCAATGTTAATTTCTTTGGGTTTTGATAAGGAGAGTAAAATGGATCTCTCAAGGTCCCATTTACTAAAAAGAGCTTTTGTAATTTTCTCCTTCAGAATAAAGAAAACAAGGACTAGTTCTTAAATAAGAGCGTGGTTTTATTTTTTGTAGAATGGTATTCAGCTTTACTAAAGAATGAGAGATGCATAACCCAGGGTTGCAGATAATGCAGCTGGATTTTGCTAAAGGTGTTCTTTGTAAAAACTGAGTGGGATGTGCAAGAGGCTGGGGCTGGGGCTCTCCTGTTCCTGCCAGATGAGCTCAATTTAGTGGCACATCCCCACTCCCAGAAGCGAGTGGGTGTGAGCTCTTCCTGGACCATAGGACCCCAGGCAACATATTTTTGGTGTCTACTGAGTTTTTATTACTAATGTTAATGAAAAAAGAAATCCATTGGAGCTATAAATATCATCAAAATAGTCATGGTATTAATAGGAAGAGCTAGATTCAATGCACATATATCAGTCCCAAAGTGAGTTCTTGCCCCTAATTTTTAAGCAAATTGACACCTTGTAAAATAGCAAGATATTGGGGCTGGGGATGTGGCTCAAACGGTAGCACGCTCGCCTGGCATGCGTGCGGCCCGGGTTCAATCATCAGCACCACATACAAACAAAGATGTTATGTCCGTCAAAAACTAAAAAAAAATAAATATTAAAAATTCTCTCTCTTTTTTTTTCTCTCTCTCTCTCTCCTCTCTCTAAGAAAAAAATTTAAAATTGCAAGATATTATCAGCCATGTGGTTTCTGAAATTGATTAGAAAATGATGTAATTCTGTATGTATGCATGTGTGTATATATTAAGAGTATCTTGTGTTCTTGGTACTTCTGCTACATTCTATCATTTAATTATGACAATTAATCCATTAAGTATTTTATTACATCCATTATAGAGATGAAGAAACAAAGCAAAAGTAAACCATTCACCTAAAGTTGAGCAAATAGGAAGTAGTATTGCAGGAACTTCGATATAGTTTTCTCTGACTCTCGAGTCTTTTTGTCTTTGATAGAGCCCATTATTACCCCAAAGACTAACTTATGCTACTGAATAATTTATTCTGGGCAGTTGTTGTTTTCTCAATATTATTGTATATGCCATGGGGATGAGAATACCCTGGCAATGTTTGACTTTGCCAGCAAATGCTTAAAACTTTAAAAAATAAGGCAAAGAAACATGAATAAAATAATTCAGATCATAATTGAGTGCTGTTAAAATGAATTCAAGAGTCAGTCTTATATTCCATATGGAGTCAGAGATTTGAAATCAGAAACATGGGTTTCAACATAGTTCTGTCACTTATTTCTGTATGACTTGAAGCAAATTACTCATCTTTGATCTCACTGTCTTGAGAATTTGCCTCCTGTCTCTGCTAGACTTACATCTGAGTCCTGCACTTTCTGTATATGAAAACAAAAAGAGATTTTTCACTCCATGCCTCTCCAAATAAAAGGGAACATGGAACCTAGCTTGGGTTTACCTCTGAGAGAAGATAACATTAAAGACAACCCTGAGGTAAACAGTGCTTTTGTACCAGGAAGGTCCCCTTGCCTTCCAGAGGAAAGCAGCAAAGGCCCTGGTGCCCAGGGAGCCAGCTGCAGAGCAGCTGAGGAGAGCAGGGAAATTCACCAGAGCAGAGGCAGCATTTGGGAAGGAGCTATCAGAACCTGCTTCAACATGTGCAGGAGTTGGGGTGAGAGAACAAAGGGAGTAATATAGCATATATCTAAATAGTTAACTGTTGTGAATAGAGCTAGTGGACTGTCAAGTTAAATATCTTCTATACTCCCACTTTTATAAGTTCCTCAACTTGACCATGCATGGAATGAATGACCACCTAGACTGGAATCACTTCCTTGCTCTTCCTACCCAGACTCTTTCTAACACTGGAGGTAGCCTCTCAAATGCATTATGGACACCCTGGCCAAAGTGCACAGGTTCCTTTATACACCCCCAACAAATGACTCCCTTGAGAACCCCTCAGACCTATGAGTGCCAGAGTGATCAACTCTCAGAAGGACAGGTAGAGTAAGAGCTGGCAGGAGTGTCATTTCTATAGCTGGCAGAATCCCACATGGGGAATAAGTTTAATGACTACAAATAGCCTAGCCCCTTGCAGAAATCTTTCCAGAACTAAAGGGAATAATTTATAAAAGGCAAACATTAATTATGTTACGAGATATTATAACTTTGGCATTTGGCATAAATATTTGTGAGGAAATGACGTATGTAAAGTGTCTCCCACTAGTCCAAAATAATGATTGTATCACTAATACCTAATTCTAGGAATGATACATGTATTTAACAGATAAGCATTTATCAAATAAATACATAAATAGAAAAGTCACGTGCTGAGTCAAATTTTATTTGAACTAGACTTTTTTTTTTTTTTTTTGGTTCTTGGAATTGAACCCAGAGATACTCAAACACAGAGCCTCATCCTCAGACCAGACCTATTTTTTTTTAACATTTTATATTGAGACAAGGTCTCACTAAATTACTTAGGGTCTCACGAAGTTGTTGAGGCTTGCTTTGAACTTGAGATCTTCCTGCCTTAACCTCCTAAGCCACTAGTCAGATCTTCTTTTAATCAAATCATAATAAATGGGAGAATGAAATATTCCAGATGTTTAAAGTGCTGTACATATCTCCATTGTATTGTGAGTGACAAAACAAAGTCAATATTCAAAATATTTACATGTCATGGCAGACATTAAAAATTAAAATTTTAAAATAAAACTTCTGTTAGTTGTCCATGGAATTTGAGAGAAGATCTTTCAGGAATGGTTTGTGCAAGTGATTGTCTCTGAGGTACAGGCTCAGAGACTGTATTCTTAGTGCTTTCACTAGTTTTTTTTATAGTGCTGAGGCAACTCAAAATAAGCAGCATGAACCTCATATAAATTATATGAATCTATAAATGTTATGGTCTGTCAGATTTATTAGATTTACAAGTGTTCCCCATCCATAGTAGGATGAAAGCTCTATGTATGATATATGATGAATCCATACAATCCTTTCTTGTATCACATTAAAAAAAGATAGAATGGAGCCAGGTTTATCTTTCTAATATTAAAAATAGAACCCAAGATTATGTCTCAGAAACTATTTTATACCCTTCCCTGGGAAAGTACTGAAGCGAAACAGGCTCAGAGAAAATTTGAAATGTGAAACATATAAGTTGCTCTCCTAGGGTTTCTCCTTGGCATCCTCAGAGTCTGTAAACAGATATTCTTTGCTCCTCTATAAGTTTAAGATAATATTACTATAGTTGCCACTCAGGATTTCAAGTAAGACTCTTAAGGAAAATCATGAGTTCCTTCTTATCTCAAAGTCACTTCTCCTGGAAGCATCTTTGCCAAAAAGGCAAACTCTGGAAAACCTTAGAGAAGACTGGTCATTAGGCCATGCTCTCAGGAAAAAAAAAAAAAAGGTAATAGGGGCACCTCCTGGGCCCTGTTCCTCATGCTGCCAATAAAACATCCACCTTTTACCCAATGGATTACCCAGACTTAAATGCCGCTTGAAATTCTGAGTTGTTCCATCCTCCTGAATAATCACAACCTGTTCTGCTGCACCTGTTCTGTGTTAGACTTCTTGGCCTCCCTTTATTGACTGCATGTCTTTCCTGAGTTTGCACTTTCCATTCTACATCACAAGATAAACCAAAGTAACAACAGATGCTGGTCCCCTAAGAACTATTTCAATTCATCTTGTCCCAGTGCCTATAAAGTCAAAGATGGCTTAAAAACATGTCATTTCCCTTCGGTTACCACTAGATGGAGGTACAAATTTTGAAGTGCTGGATAAATGTTTCCTGTTTGCATATCCTGAAAGGTAATGACACAAAATAAGGAGTACTATTGTTAGGTTCTTTCATGTCTGGAAATCCTACTGCCTTGAAGATTGCTGAATCCATGTACTGTTTTTAGCCCATTTAAGAAGCAAGCGCGCGTGCACACACACACGAACAATGACAAGTCCCAAACTAGTACAGTTTTATATTAGATCTAAATATAGGTATATATTGAAAGGTCTTTACTTTCAAAATAAATGCTTGTCTGGCCTTGCTATAATCAGATAAAGTTCCTTTTATATCATTTTATTCAAAATGCCTTATTACTTGGCAAAATGTAATAATGTTTGTGGAAATTAAGATGTAAGTAAGGGATGTATCTAAACAAAAGTAGGTTCTTTTTATTTTGAGAGCATATATAGGATCCTCATGATTTCATCTCACCCCACACCACATATACTTCTTATAAAAATTTACATTCGACAGTCATATATACTGAAATGTAAATGATTAACAATGTGCTATGTGCTAACTCATGCAGGAAAATTGTTTATAAACAGGCCTGTAATATTCAGCTTCAGTTAAGTCTTTAACAAAGGAATTTTAAGTATTAGCAAATTTGTAGAGAGGACCTGGATGATTTTCTCTTGAATCCTGAAATCACTCACAAAGTAAGACAGTTCATACTGGAATGCAGAAAGATTGTGATTGATTTCCTTTATCTTCACAACGGCATTGGTACAATGCAGAAGGATTGCTCTTGGGTTTGTGATTACTTGGAGAAGGATAGTTACCTGTGTGACTTCTCAGCATGGGGTGGAAGCTGCCTAGAGAAACCATGCAGTCATCCAAGAAGGGAAAATGTCCTGTGGACCTGTGCATTTTGCTCCCTGGAGGGAAACACTAAAATGGGATGGGGAGTGTAAATGGATGAAATGGGGAATGCAAATTGAAGAGCCCTCATGGATCTGTGGGTACCTTACCTATCCATATCTCTCTCAGTCCCCCAGGGCCATAGGCTTTTAAAGAAAATGAAATTTATATTATGATGAGTTGGAATGGGAAAATGGAGCACCATCTAAAGGAGTTCTCACTAGCTACCTTATCTCTAAATATTTGGAGTGATTAACTTTTTTTCTTCCTCTAGTCCCGGCAACTCATTTAGGAATTGTTACTAAGTTTAAATTTAAGTAGGTGATCGCTACCGTCTCTGATTGAAAATACTTTGGAGAGAAAGAAAGGGGACCAGAGGATCTTCTGTTTGCTAGTAAATGGTAAATGTTCACTGGCTAAGCCTACCACAGTTCCAATCTATACCTACTGTGTATTTGTTCTTGATTATTTGCCTTTATTGCTTTGCTATTGACAATTTGATGAGTTTTCTGATTCTTCTTTTACAGCAAATGTCTTATAAAATGAACATGTTTCTGTGAGTCTAGTAGATTAATTACTATTCACCTGATTTTTTCAGATTCACATGAGCACAAGAATGGGTATGATCTTATAAAAGCACAGAAAATAGCATGGTGCATATGAACAGTTTATGTATGTCATAAGTTTTCCCAAGAGAAAGAACAACTTAGTAAATCCTTCTAAGATAACTATTTTAATTCAATCACATAGTCAACAAAAATCAAGTGAGCATCTGCAAAGATAGGTGTTGCACACAAAATAGAGAACTCTTAGAAATTATAGTCTAGGGTGAGAAACACCCAAATAAAATAAAATAAGAATTACTTATACAATGGATGCTTACAATAAAAACAAAGTAAAGCATATTATGAGAACAAGTAGTGAGAAATTAGTTTTTTTGGAGAGAATTCACTTATGGCATCTCTGAGAAATTTGAATTTAAAGTAAAACTTTAAAAATGACCAAAACCTACCTAGACCAACAGTTGGAGGGAAAAGGGTCTAGGTCAGGAAGAATCTATGCATGTGAAGGCTCCAGTATAAGATGGAGCTTGTCATATTTGATAAACTAAATGACTGTTCTCCATGGAAATGATGCTCCCTCTCCTTTTGGATTTCAACACAACATTTGGCTGTTATTTCAGTGGGATCCAAATAGGAAACAGATGCCATAGGCAAATCAGGATAATTCAAGAACACTAAAATTCACAAACATGTGGGTAGGTTGTAGGAGAACACAAAGGATTTTGCAGCTAACCTGGGATTAACAACCATGGAGCTGTTGTTACCCTTAGACTCCAAAGGAGAAGGACACGGGTATCATGGAGCCTGACTGAGCATTGTGGAGAAATGGCTGCCTTACATGGGAAAAAGAAAAAAAAAAAACTTTCAGCCCAAAGACATAAGTTAGAGTTGGTTCCACAGGGAAGGAGGCCACTCTTCTCCCTCCCTCTGATCTCCTGTTAGGGAACCTCACTGACCACCCCTACTTGAAGCCAGAGAGCAGAGTTGCCCCTCAATATAGCCCATATAGTTCAGCCTCAGCTGGCAGAGAACAAGATAGGCAAACAGGGATGGTGAGTGGATCTGAAGGAACAAATAGAAAATGCCGGTTAGAGTTGGGCATTTCCACAATGAGGAAGGGGTGCTAGGAAGCAAAATGACCTTTAGACCAACTATAGTCTCACAAAGCAAAATAAAACTAGTACCTCTCCATTCCAAACATTCACTCCTTTAATGATACTCCTCCTGTCAACTATTTCTCTGCTCACTTAGATGAGTCTGCTTCTTATTAGCAATATGGTTTCCGTATTTGCTTCCAATCGTGTACTCTAGGGATACAGAAACCAGATAAAGCTCCACTTCTCTGCAGGAATCTCTATACCCTGTTTGATTGTTCCTTTTAAATTTCCAGTATAACATGAATATTATCACATAGTATGGGAGTTTTTTGGACTATGTGGTACATGAGATTCTCCTGGGATGCTTGTTGAAAGGCAGAATCTTGAATCCTAATCTGAATCACAAGATTAGGCCTGGAGCCCTGAAATCTATATTTAAAGCAAGCATCCTGTTTTGGATGCTTTCACCACATAAAAATGATAAATAGTTGAGGAGATAGTCTTATATAATGATTTCAACATTGCATAATGCATACATGCATAGAAACATGCCATGGTACTTCATATAAACATACAAAATTTGGGGGCCAGGGTTGTGGCTCAGTGGGCAGAGCGCTTGCCTAGCATGCATGAGACACTGAGTTTGATCCCCAGTACCACATAAAAATACACAAATAAAATAAAGGTATTGTGTCCATCTACAACAAAAATTTTTAAAAAGAAATACAAAATTTTATATTAATTAAAAAACAATATCCTGTATGATTCTGATGACTGTGATACAAGGTACATAAGTGAGAAAAATCTTAGGTAATTGCTATAATAAAAATAGCTTAATAGGGAATTGGTGGATTTCTGAAAAGACTAGTGTATATAGCAATATTTTTTTAAGAGAGAAATTTTGGAAAATGGTTTTTGATGTCTAAATGGAAATAGAACTATACAGTGATTTGCTTAATTTACAGCTAAAACTAAAAATTGATGGAATTGTTATAATGTATTCTGAATTACTAGTAATGTAATAAAAAGGTTTTGCCTTTTTCTAAGATTAAACTTTGGTTCATGGTGCTTTGGTTTTACAGTTCTCTAAGCACCAAAGGTTACCTACTGATTTTTTTTTTAACCAACCTTTGAAGGCAGAAGCCCATACCATACAAGAACTGTCAAATCACTTAAATTTTTTAAATATTTTTTTCTTATGAACATGAATAGCAACACCGTCAGTTTTGTACATTCAGACTTCATCTCTGGCCTTAATTTAGAGCAGAAGAAACATTTTTTTCTGTAAAGGGTAAAATAGTAAATATTGGGGTCCTCAGTGGCTATCTGGTCTCTGTCACAACTAACTATTCAACCCTGCTGTTACACTACCAAAGCGACCCTCCACCATACAAAATCAAACAAGTGTGACTGTGTTTCAATAAAACATAGTCTTTAGTTTGTTGGTCACACTGTATTTGCAGACAACAAATTGAATTTCATAGGCCATGAAATATTCTTTAAAGTTTTTCAAACATTTAAAAATATGGGAATCATTCTTACTCCATGGGCCACACAAAAAAATAGACAGGGGATTATAATTTGTTGATTTTAGCAATCTTACAAGTTATAGTAATTAGAACACATAGAACTCGGTGGGTTTTTTTTTTAATTCCTATATAAATGACACAGAAGAATGTAGGTTTTCAAGCAATTCATGTGAAGTTACACTTTTATGCTATGTCTTCAAAGTGTGTCTTAAAATACATACAAATCAGAAACCTGCGATTGAGCTCTCAACTGCTGGCCTTACCTCTAAATCCAGTAGTACCTGCAACAAATTACTCCTCTTCCCTAGCCTCACTTTATTAATCTGTCAGAAGGGGTTGACTCTTCCCATTTCACAGGGCTACCATAAAAACGAGAAAATAGGTACTAGAAGTGCTTACTCCTGGGTCTGGCATCTGGCAGATACTTCCTTAAGCTTTATTCCCTTTCCTTTAAAGATTATAAATGCACCTTCCATTTAATGATTATAATTCTGTTTTTCAAAATCCTGATATTCACGAATAACTGTAGTTCTCAACTTCAGCAGTATACTGGAACTTCTTGGGATGAGTCTTAAGCTGTTGATGACAGAGTCACAACTTGGAATGATTAAATCAGTTTCTCCAGGAAAAAATGAGACCCAAGTCTTTGTTCTTAAAGCTGGCCAATGTGCAGCTAAGATTGAAAACTACCACCTTTTCTTATGTTGATTTTTTTTAACTGAAACATTTGTATTATGTTGGGATCATGAACAAATTTCAGACATTGGTCAGCAGCTTACTTGATCATTTTTCTCTGTCTCCTCTTCTGCTCCCCTTCCTGCCCAGCTGCCATTCCAGATATCTCACTGCCAAGTCTTAATACTCTTTATCACTGAACTCTGCAATGTCCTGTCCTCTCCCATTTTGTTTTATCCTGCCTTCCAATCCCACCTTTCACCATATAAAAGCTGGAGATGGAACTCCTTGGAGGAGCTCTTACCCTCTGGCAGATGTCTCAGCTGGGAAAAGAGAGGAAAGATGAGGGACATGGCCACACCTTTGGGGAAGACAAGGAAAGAAACCAAAACTACTGAAACAGACCCTTTACCCTGAACAGAAAAGGTACTAAATAACAGAGACTGACAGGAATATACTGAAGGCCAGCTGGACTGGCCACATTGGAGGATGCAGCTGAGTGATATCAGTGATATCAGGTCCCACCCGGAGAAGACCAGAGTAACAGCAAATAGCAGAATCCAGAGACATGATTTAGTGACTAGTAATTTATATTTGAATGATTTTTTTTTATTTTTCTGTTTTTACTACCTTCTCATTTTATATACTTTTTGAATATTAGTATTTGAAAATCATTAAGTAATTAGATTACTTCTGTTATATAACTCCTGCTCACTTTATTCCCACAATGCCAGGATTGGAATATCACTCAAACTGAAAGTAAGCAGTTCTATCATTTTTCTCCAGCATTGTAATCTCTGCTTTCTGTGGCTGCCTGGTACATGCCTTGTTTTAAAGGATCTCTTCCTGGCCATTCTCTCTGCAGGCCAAGTGCTATGACCTAGAACTTTCTCCAACAGCACTAATGCTGCAACCAAGCCAACCCAGAAAAATCTTTTCTCCCTCACTTGCCAGGCCTTTGTGCACATTCCCCAGTGTTAACAATCTCCTCTCTTTCCAAGTGCTGCAGACAGTTAGGTAAGCCAAAGACTTGGAAAATAAACCATAGTTGATTGACACCAGATCAATGAATCTTGAATTCACCGGCTCTGAAGGTGAGATGAAGAAATGGACTTTGTGTTAAATGTAAAAACCGGCAGTGGCAGAGCACTGCCATGAAATGAAAGTTAATATTATCTCAGAATGCTGTCAGCCATATGACACATGTCATGATTTTTAATATTAGATAAAATCTGGCACCTTTCACAAGCTTAAGGAAAGCCACTTTTTTTTTTCCTTCTTCAGAATTTTTTCTTCTAAGACAAACGTGTTGAGTACAGGGAACAATTGCTCATTTCTTTTTCTCCCTCCTTCCTCTCATCTCATCTTTAACAGTTCAATACTTCCCCCATTTCCTACTTTTTTTTTTTCACATTTTTAAGGAATTTAGGCAAAAATTGTTTTTTAATAATTCACAGACTTAAAAGTTTATAGCTGAATATATCTGTAGCCACAGGAAGCCAAATAACAAATTTGAAATGAATATGCAATTTTTGTTTACTTATTTGGAAGCTAAGAGTGGTCGCGCAAAAAGAACATTTGGTTGAACAGGAATTCTCCGCCTGCTGCTCAGAGCCAGGCTTGGTGCAAATATTTAAACAACTTAATAAATGAAGATATATTTGCCTGGGCACGACCTCTACAGGGTTCCCAAAATTCTGCTCTTTCCTCTTATATTTTCTGAGGATTAAAAATTACCTTAAAACTACAGATACATTCTCATATTAGGTAAACAGCTTGATTTCTGCTCCTTCTTATTCCATAGAAATATTGGATTCCTAGAATAATTACGGAAGACTTTAGTAACTATATTTCTAAATGTATTACATTACTAAGAGGTCATTTTTTAAAAATGTTGGTGGTCTTGCTATTTTTGATTCACCATCAAGCTTTGTATGTTTACTGATGCTAAATCTGCCAAGGTAAGCAAAACCTCCACAAAACATTTAATTTTTTTTTAAACTACCAAAAAAGACAGAAAACTCATAGACAAAACTTTTCTGAACCTTAAAAAAATAAAAAGGCTAAAATCTGTTGTCTCCCACCAGGCCCAGGAAAATATTTCCTCACTTTGCCTTATCAAGGAGGCAAAATTTTGTCTTTCCCCTCTTAAGGTTTTCATCTGGGCCTGACAATTAAATTGACATGAAACAAATTAGTAGGTGATAAATTTTATGTGATATGGGTACCCTTATAGGTAAATGAAAACCCCAAAAAGTAGTAATCTAAGTGTTTTTATATAATGTTTTTATAGAATGTTTAACTAAGAACATTGAAAAGTAACCAAATTGTGTGAGGAGGCTAGAAGATGGTAAGATTTATTTTAACAAGTTCTATTTGTGCAGAGTTCTCTGTGCTGTGGTGCCTCATTGAAGAATGTTTGCTGTCTGCTAGTACTTGGAGGGCAAGTTTCACATGGGAATTTTGATTTTCTGTTTTCATGAAGAGAAGACTAGAGTACCCTCCTTGCTTTATTGCCTTGAGTTCAAAGTAGCCTTTACGAAAGTGTCATATTTGGGAAACCAGAAAACACTAATAAATATATGACACACACCCATTTTCAACAGGCATGCCTGCACCCACTCCAGTTACTCTGGGAGAGCCAGAGAAGTCACCAACTGATTAGTCACAGCTGTGGGCTCCTGGCCTTATGCCATCATGCAATGTGTGCTGTCTCACAGAGACATGAATGTAAAGAAAATTGCCTATTTAAGTTCTTTCCTAGCAGATTTTATAAGCAAGTTTCTACCTGGTCTTGGAAAGGAGCCTTATTAAATTCTGAAGGCATTATGGAGTCACACTAGGAAAAATAGCCAAGCAGCCAACAGGCCTGCCTTCTCACCTGCAGAGTCACCCTGGCTCTAGCTTCAGAGCATGGAACAGTGCATGCACTTCAATAGGAGTAGGGGCTGATGTTTAAAACTGCACAGATTCCATATGGATAAATTAGAAAGTGAATATTGGGATTTCAAGTCACATTCCAGTCTCACAGTAAATGCCAGAAATGATTTCAAATCAAAACTGTCTTGTGCTAAAGCTCAATTTCTTTCCCTCTGTTCAGATACCTCTCTTCTTCACATCTATACATCCCCACCCTACCGTGCCAGAAAGTGGAGGGAAAAAAAAAAAACACCAGAAAAGAACAGTTTTCTAAAGAGAAAGGAAAAGTTAGAGGTTT
Organism: Marmota marmota marmota; assembly: GCF_001458135.2. Lineage (NCBI taxonomy): Eukaryota > Metazoa > Chordata > Mammalia > Rodentia > Sciuridae > Marmota > Marmota marmota. The sequence continues at coordinate 14,783,309 of NW_025999977.1, forward strand.
CATTCTGGGGTAGACTAGAAACTAAATTATGTTAACCATCACAAGGCAGAATTTTCATTGCACTTACTATTCAGAGAGCTTTAAGTCTATCTCCTGGTCACCCGTGTTCCAGACCATCAAAATAACAAATGTTAGAATGTCAGACTTTATTTTCTAACTGATTCAATTAGAAATTGACAATTCTTAAAATGTCAAATAAAAATAAACTTCTAATACCCAGATAAGTGAGGAAATTTCAATAAAACAAGCCATTGCATTACATGAACATAACTTAAAAACCTATGTAAAATTGAAACCACTATATAATGAACTGAATAATCAGTCTTAATCAGAGGGAGTTTTAAATGCATTTGTAACATAATAATGAATATGAGTCAAATATTTAACTCAGAATAAAAGCACAACATACGTGAGAAGAATGAAAAGCACAAATTAATGAAAATACAAAGACCAGAGAAAAGTAATAAAAGCAAAGTTTGGTTCTTTGAGCTAATATTAATAAAATATAGATATTGCTTGTAAAGTGAGAAAAGGTACATATATAACCACTATACGGTTTAAAAGCTTGAACTTAGAAAAGATTTGAAGACAGAAAAATGTAAATATATCAGAAAGTTTAACAATCTGGATGAAATGCAATGCAAGTATTTCTAAAATTGACTTTAGAAGAACTTTAAGCATAAAAATAAACCAATAATCATTAAATAAATCAAGTTAGTAGTTAAATCCTCATTTCATTAGCCTATTACCAATGGTTCACCCATACCACATCATTCCCACATATATGTATATATAATCCATCAAAATGCTCAGGTCACATAATTTTAAGAAAACATTTACCTAAACCCCTAAAAAATAAAGTTCATATGATGCCAATTGTTTCAAAGACGACAAAACAAATGCATCTAAATCACACTATGTGAATATATAATCCAAATTCACAACTGTAGAAGCATATATAGCAACCACACTTGTGTCATTTGTAAAATAGCTGCAAAAATTCTAAGGAACAGGTCATCATACTTATCAGATAAATGAAAAACAAATCTCTTGTCCTTACATAGTTTCAGAATGAGAAGTGGAAAAATGACTTAGTCATTCAGGATAAAAACTATTAGCAAACCAGAGATAATAAAGTGCTACCCACCTTTCCCTTCCGAAGAAAAGATGCACCAAAACCACAAACTGTGGCAAATACAATGCAATGTTACAATTTATTTATGCTACAAGGAGTACATAGTATGGGTATTCATTATATTTTCTATATTTTTCTTTATGTTTTGAAATTCTTTTTAAAATTTAAACAAGCACAATTAGTTTTGGTGGGAGGAGAAGAAAAGGTGGGGAGGGAGGAAGGAAGAGAAAAAAGAGGGAGGAAGAAAGAGGGATCCTATTAACCGAGTTATACCCCATCCAAAGAATCTTTTTAAATGAACAAATATAGGACATATTCAAGCATCCCAGAAAAGAGGACCATAAAATATAAGACTTTATTGTTTGCCTAGAGTTTGAATGGCACTCTTCAATTTCAGATCTTAATTATAAGGGATGAAAATAATTTTCATTGGATTTTGTTTTTATTGTTGTTCTTGTTAAATGAGTGGTTAGCTCTTAAAACTAACCCCTCTAGTGATATGCCGACTTCTTGGTTACTGAATTAGCTTCCCAAGCACCCTGGTATATATAGAATCTTCCCTAACACTCAATATTTATTCCATATTTATTCTCATTGCATTTTATAAATTCTTGAATTGAGCTGGATTATGTTAGTTTCCCTTAATTTGGTTTAGTTTCTGTCAGTCTCCCTAAGTGTGACCATACTGTGTGTCCTGGAAAAACAATTTCTTAAACAGTAAAGCTCAGATAGAGATGCTCTACTGTGTTCCTATACAGTAAGATTCTGCCAAGAGACTATTTTGTCCCTCTAGCTTCTATCTCAGCATTTTTTAATACCAGTGACTCCTACTTGAGGAAAAGTAACTGACCACTGTTTAATGTGATCTGTGATTTCATCAGGATGTGCACATTGAAACTGATCTTGCCTGTTGTGATTCAGCATCCCTTCTGCCCTTTTGTCTCCATGTGTCATGGTATAATATTCCTATTCTGAAGAACTTTTACAATTCTCATGTTTTTTATTTTTGTTTCATTATTTTTTTTCTAAACTTGTATGTATAAGAAGAAAAGGCATGAAGCTACAGTCCCTAAGGCTACTGATCAATCTAGCAATGAAGAGAACTATTATCTCTCTAATTTGATGCTGTTCTCAATTTTGAGTTCTCATAGCAATTATTGATAAATATAAACTGCCACCCAGAATATCGTTAGTAATATTCTGGGAGCTGTTGGACTGTGCTGGTAAGAACTAATTTTAAAGGTTAGCACTCCCAAAAGAATAGAAGTGTTTCCATAGGGAAGGACCTTATCCCATGATTTCATGGTTGTTTTTTTTTTTTTCTATAGTTAGGGAAATGTAACAGAATTTGGCTATAAAATCCAAATAACTTTTTGAATAAATACTAATGACAAAGAAGTTATAATGTTGCTTATTCCCTTGGTTGGAACTGTCATCTAATGATTCACCATTTCACTTTTCCCCAGGGTAATTTCTCTCTCAGAGCATTAAGGTCCAAAGGCTCAGTTTAGTAAATCAATAACATGGGAATGAGTGGTCCCACAAAGAAGTCCTTTGGTGTTTGGGAGAGGGAATGAGCTAATTGCTGTTCACTCCTCCCAGAGGTGAGTTCCTTCATAGCAAGCTCCACCAAAATAAAATCATTTCCATGATCAACAGGGAAGTTTAATTATAGAAGGACAAAGACACCTCAGTAACACAGAATGTGTTTCTTAATTTTCAATACAATAGTGACTTACTTCTTTAGAAATGTTTTAGAGAAAAAGAAGAAAAAAAAGGAAATTAATATAATTTTTGTTTTATGCTTCTGCTGTACCATCAATCAGATTTCATATATATACTGTTAAGTTTTCCCATGAGGAGCCCGTACTTTAAATTCCTGCAACTTTACCATTCCCCATCCATTGAAGTCATTCCACAGAATCTGTTACAAGAATCACAGACTTTTTAATCAGAGCATCATGTAGCACATATGTTTGCTGTTCAGTGTCATGCGCCATACAGATGGGTTCAACTTAAATGGGGGCTCTGGTATATCATGAAAATTAGTCCAATTACCAATTTCATAAAATGCAGAACTATAATTTAGTGATGGTATCAAGGACACAGTATATCAAATTTGCTTAATATAAAAGCAATGGTTAAGAGTCAGATTTTGTACAGGATTGAAACTAAGGAGGATATCAACAAAACATAGACTCATTATATCATTTAAATGACATTAGGAGAAAAATGAAAATACTACATGCTAGGAGAAGAGATTGACATGTTTGTATTACCATTAAGATCCAACCTGACACTTCTGATAATATTTCAACCTAAACCAGGTATGAGGCAAGTAGAAAAGTCATGTTTATAACCTGATGTAGGTAGAAATGGCCATTGGGAGAACTGAATAGCAAGTGCTGGGACAAAAATTCCCCATGCAGTCCAACAATTCCATTATGGTTGTCAAATGGTCAGTTCTGACTCATCTGTCCCTTATTCATCATATGCTAGATAGAAACTAGGACAGAATGTTAAAGTTAATCAAAATAACACAAAATTTAGAGGGATTTCAAGTATGCAGTTTCCTTGTGAATGTGCTTACATACATGTCAGAAAAATGTCTGACATATATGTAATGTCTGTAATCACATGTTAGCATTATATAAGCATGTCTAACACCAAGAAAATACATTACTTCATAACTCTTCTTGTAAAGAGTAGAAAAATCTGTTAGAAGATGTCTTTTCATTTAATGAGCCAAATGTTTACTTTAGTCTAATCTGACAAATTGTGTTGGATACGAGGTGGACACGAATATGTAATTTCATGACTAAGTTAACTATTAACTACTATATGGGAGTAAAGTGAAAGAAATTATTTATTATAAAGAGTTAGACAGGTAAATGAAACTAAAAACAGAAGGATAATACACATGAAGAATGGCCCAGAACGTGACTCAGGCTATTGATTACTGGAGTTAGCAGGAGCCCAAGATGTGACTACGAAATAATATAAGGTGAGGCTGGAGAGGGAGGGTAGGGCTGTATTATTTGTGAAGGACCTAATCCGTAAATTGAAAATCTTATGCTTAACTCAGTGGGCAATGAAGAGTCACTGATGGCTTTTAAGCACAGAGAGCTGTCCTTTTAAGCCATGAGGAGAATGCCAATAATAATAGCTTTGGTATGACCTATCTGTAATAGCTATATAAATGTAGAAGGTATTTTTCATATAAATCCCATGACAGACATCAAATCTGTAAGAAGCTTATAATCTACCCCAAAGTCTAAGTACATCTCCACTTTTGCGTGACCACAGCCCATTTGGTCTTCCTTTCTTTGCCTGTGCTGAGAAAAGCATGCTTGGAAAATAGCCTGTGTTAGGATTGAGCTGAAAAAAAAATTTTTTCCAGTACTCAAGTAAATGTTTCATTTCAACAGAACATATTGGTAAGACCAGATAAATTTAAAAATAAGAGCAATATGAGTAATTAGTATTAATTAAGAGTTTATTTTTCCTGAAAACAGATCATGCTGAGGAAGCAGTGGTATGGCATAAACTGAATTGTATGCCAACGGCTTTCTTGAATGTCACCAATTTTATATTTACAAGGAAAAAATTGAACATCTTTTTATTTTATAAAAGATGATTGATTGGGAAAAAACAGCTTTGCTTAATGAGATAATATTGCCTTGGATTGTTGGCTTTTGTGTGGTTGTCTGGATTTGGAAGGGACTGTTCTTACTTGGCTCTGTTTTCCAACATGAAATGAGCCTTAAAGATTAATCAGCCATGTGGTATGTGCACCCCAATATCATATGTTGTCTTGTACTTACTGTCAATGGGACTCTCTCTCATTTCTTTCAGTCTACTCATCATTTGCCTCACATTCATATTGGAATTTCATATTACAGAGCCAGAAAATTGCAGCAATTGATTATGAAACAAGGTCTGCTGTGCCTGCAAAATGTTCTATCAGCCAGTTGAATACCTGTCTATGCAATCCTGTCACAGCTGGGACAGCATTGGATAGAATTTCACACCCAAAATAATATATATCTCTCCCTGGGGCCAAGTCCAAAAGCAGCATGTAATTCAGGAATGTGCCACAGGACAATAGCAAATTTTCAGTTGGTTTTTCACTTTTCTAATTTAAAATGGCAAACTCATATTCACGTCATACTCTGCTTGGCAATAAAGAAAAAGAATACATATGCATTTATAACATTGTTGAAATTTTAAAATTACTACTATTGTTATTAGTACTGAAAATGTCTTTGTATTTTACTTTGACAAATATCAGATAAGCCCAGTAAAATCAGTCTCTCTGTAACCACTCAGCAAATACTTATTTATATAGATGTTTCATGTAGCTATTTTGCCTGCATGTCTGCTCCATAAAGTTTTGAAACTAATAGAATAAGTTATACTTTATGTATATAATATTCTGCCAAAATATATTCTACTGTCATGTATAACTACAAATTTTTTTAAAGAAAGAGTTTTTGCTTTAAGTAGGATCTGACTTTATTCTTAGTCACATGGTCTCTGACAATTTCTAGTCTTTTGGGGGGGCAGGGGGATTGAACCCAGGGGCACTCAATCACTGAGTCACACCCCCAGCACTTTTTTATATATTTTTTTAAAGACAGGGTCTTGCTAAGTTAACTAGGGTCTCGATAAGTTGCTGAGACTGGCTTTTAACTTGTAATCCTTCTACCTCAGTCTCCCAAACTGCTGGGATTACAGATGTTCACCACTTCATTCCACAACAATTTCAGTCTTAAAAGGACCACTGACTGTAGTATACACATCACATATATGTGAATGAGGTATACACATCAGATCTAAGAACCAAACATGATTTCTGTAGTTTCATGGTAACTGTTCTAATGGTATTAGTTCAATTTTACTCCTATTATAAACACTTCTTTTTTTCTCAAAAAGAATTTAGGGTATTTGTGTTTACTTGGATAATGCATAAAAGTTTTCAAAAATGCATCTGAAAATGGAGTTGTACCATTCTAGGTTTCATATGCTTATGCAAAACTCTACTCTGCAAAAAAAAAAAATATATATATATATATACTATATATTCTCTATTATCAGTTCATCAGGATTTAGTAAGCTAAACTGTGCTCAAATTGCAAATGATTTTTAAAAACTGATTTTGAACACGTTGTTTGAAATTCTGAATGTAGTTCCTGCCACCACCCAACCCTATTTTAAATTTATGGTTGCAGTGAAGGACTAGGGAAAATTGGGGTCAAAAATCATTACCAGTGGGCTGGAAACATCAGAGTGGCATGGATGCTTGGGTCAGTGTGTTACCGCTGTTTACCGGTGATGAGTCCTTGCTTCCCTGAATGCTGAAGTATAACACCAGAGAAGGACCCCGGAGACAAGTTTAGCGTGGAATGTAGAAGCTTTATTAAAGGACAGCAGAAAAGACTTCTTCCAGGAGAAAGAAGAGGACCCAAATGGCAGAATCCATGGAAGAGGGAGGTCTTCCCTTTTTTGTAGCTAAGGTCTTCTTTTAGCTTTCCCACACTCATTTCTTTTGTTTCCCTTTATCTTTCAGTGATAGAATGCAGGTGGGAAGGCCCAAAAGGTGGGACATAGGTGGGCTTGAGAAGTAATCTTGGCAGGAAGGACCTGGGGCAGCTTTTGAATTAGCAGTTCCCTGTTAGCTGGAAGCTGTTTCATTAACATTTCCTTAGCATGGGTTCCTGGCCTTGGGGACATAAACATTTCAATTTCCCCAAGTGCTGCTCTGCTCTCCTGGACTCCATTCTCTATAATGGCCTCCATTTTCTTTATTTTATTCAATCTTAGACCCGATTTACCTAACTACACTAACTCCCTATCTTTAAATCTGGCTTCAAGAGGATAGAAACCTAGAAGGGTTGGGGACCTAAGGGCCTCATTTCATGGTTTGTATATGCAGACTTATAATGGATCCAGAGCAGAGGGACAGCGGGAGTGTGGTCCTGGCAGAAGGGAGGGAGGGAGCCCAGCACTCCAGGTATAGTGGGGCTCTACGCTCAAAGTTGGAGTTCTTTGGGAGAGTTGATGTCTTTTTTTGTATTAGCCAACAGAAAATTATGTATTACTTATTTTTCACTAAGCTACACATCATAATACTATTTTTTCTACCACTAGAGACACTTAACTTGAAAATATGTTTATATTTCAATGCCAGCCTAAACAATGTTCATCTTAAAATCTAAACCAGTACTGATCTTAACTCTTCTCAAATCATCTCTAATTTGGAATTTTGTTGTAGTTTCTTCCCTATGGTGTAATGACATTACCTCATATTGAAAAAAATATTTTGTTTTTATAAAATTCTTCATAGGGGCTGGTGTTGTAGTCAGTGGTAGAGCACTTGCCTAGTATGTGTGAGGTAAATGGGCTCAATTCTTAGCACCACATATAAAAATAAATTAATTAAATAAAGGTCCATCATCAACTAAAAAAAATTTAAAATAGAAAAATTCTTCATAGTCCAAAGGGATCTACTCCATGTCTTCTAGATTTCAGGTTTCATAACAACTTCTGAAAATATAAAGATGAATAAAATTCTGTCTTTTCCTCAAAGTCCTCATGGAATATTAGTGTGAGATACTGGAGTATGAAAAATTATTATAATTCAGTCTGAAATATGATAATATTTCATATGAATATACAGGGTAGTAATAATAATTATATTTATTGATCATTTACTATGTAACAAGCAGCCTTCTAATTTTTTATCATAATCCTGATAACTACCCAATGACAAAGGCATTGTTACTATTATCTCAGGTATGAGATCTCATTTGAGATAGGAGAAAATCCAATAACTTGTCTAAGATATCATAACTACTTAAAGACTGTTAGGACCTGACATTAGGCAGTCTGATTATGGTCTGATTCTGGAGTATTTCCTCTTTCTTTCTTTCTCTCTCTTTCTCTCTCTCTTTCTTTGTGATACCCAGGATTGAACCCAAGGGCACTTAACCACTGAGCCACATTCCCAGACCTGTTTTTTGTATTTTTAATTTTGAGGCAGGGTTTCACTAAGTTGCTTATAGGCTCGCTAAGTTGTTGAGGCTGGCCTGGAACATGTAATTCTCCTGCCTCAGCCTCCAGAGCCACTGGGATTATAGACATGTACCACTATGCCCAGCAGGAGCATTTCCTCTTAATCATCAAAATATGGTGCCTCATCAGAGAAAAGAGAGGGATTCACCACACTTCTCAGAGAAGGGGACACAAGAGTGTTTTGAAGGATGATCTTGGTAGCAAGGTCAAGTGGTTTCCAAAGCCAAGGGACTGAGGAAGATTGTTTTAACCAAAGATAGCAGCCTGTGGAAAGGCACAGAAACTTAAAACCAGAAGAAACAGAAGACATTTAGTACTTCTGAGTCTAAAAGCTTGAGGAAAAAAATGGTAAAAGATGCAACTCGGGAGATGAGTGATTAAATGAACCTGTAGAACCTTGCCTGACATTTTTAGGAGCTTTGGTTTAAGACTAAGGGCTAGAAGGAGACAGGGAGGTTGGTATGGAGAGGAGTGAAGGGCTTGCATTTGCATTTTAGACAAATCTCCATGTCTGTAACATGGGGAATTAATGGGAGCGCAAGACCATAAGACAAGAAGATAGTGGCAAGCCTGTTGAACTATCCAGTCAAGAAGAGACTGGGGCTTTCAGTCTCACAAAAGAAATCTCAGAGCAACAGGGTTGTGAGAGAATGAGAGCAGGCCAGATTGACTCCACGGGTCCACCTGGGTGACTGTGTAGATTATATGCAACTGTAAATAATTAATTGTGGGTGAAATCACTTTCGTTGAAGGCAGAAGTTGGAGGTTGCTTTTGCAAATGGAACAAAAATAATGAGCCACTTAAAGTTTTTTGAAAGTCAATTAAAATGAAACTTGCTGACATAGTTATCTAATAGCCAGGAAACTGTTACAAAACTGCAAGGGAAAAACACATCCTCATTGTGCCAAAATAACTCCTCTTACATGACATGAGTCATCATTACATAATGTGTTTTTTCCCTCCTTTTTAAGATCTTACATTAAATAACATTAATTTTTAGCACTTTTATCCACAAAATAAAGACAAAGAGGCTATAATACTACAAACATGTGCCACAGAGTTTTACAACCTTAGTGCTAGACTTGGTCCCTTTTTCTGTCTACAGAAACCCAAATTCTCCTAGGGTCAGGGCCAGCTTCAAATGAATACCTATAATGGTCCCATCAGTTTTTAAGAATTCTTGCTATAGAGGTTTGGGGAATGCAATTTTTAAAAATTTAAAAATGATTTTAAAAATCAGTGAAGCAGGCCAGCGCCCCCCCCCCCAAGAGACCCTTGCCATAATTAAGCTTCTCCTCTTGTCAGATCAGTAGGATATCTGCAGAGATTATTGTGGTGGGTTGTTTTCCTCTTTCTTGCAAATACCAGGTTTGCACACAAAAGGTGAGATAAAGTTGAAGTCTATAAGTTTGTACAAAAGATATTGTCCTTGTTTTCTTTGTAAAATCTGTGAAACCTGTGTCTGGTCTAGAGAATGGAACACAAAGCACTTGTCATGAGAACCTGGAAGTCCCCCTCCCCCAAACACTGCGTATATAGTTCAAAGAATTTCCAAAATCTTTGTTCAGAGGAAGAATTCTTAGGCAAGAGATACCTCTGAACTCTGCAGTCAATAAACCTGCTTCCTGAAAATTCCTCAGGTGTCCAGCCTCTTCTGTCCTCCTTCATCAGCATTCCATGAAACTCAAGAATTCTCTGTGGGATTCTACGAAATGCTTTTTAATCATTATTATAAGGAAATGTTAATTCATTTTGCTTCTGAAAAAAACTCTGGAAGCAATAATTGCAAATCCTGGGAAGAATTAATTATAAAAAAACTTGCCCATTATTTTATTCAGAGACTTGAGAAAGGATGATTGATTACTTGTTAGATTGATTTTAGGGATGTGGACCCTGATCAAAGACAGGAAATTTAATTAGAATGATCTAGAAATTATCCAGGTAAAAAGAGTGATCAAAATATGTGTAGGGGTGGGGAATGAGAAAGGGATCAAAGCAAAACAAAAACCAAGAAACACTTAACAGCAGCCCCACTGACATTGTATATAAAAGATGAGTAATACCTTGCCCCTTGCCAATGGGTTTCAAATCTGCATGCATTCTCAAGTTGCTAAAGCACAAATACAGTAAACATAAGTCTGGCCCACTAACTCAAAATTTACAAAGAGCCCCTAAAGGCATCAGATTTAGAATAAAGGACTGCTTTAATCATTTGATCAAAGCAATCATTCACTCAATTCCAATGATGTTATTCACTACTATGATTTGCACAAAATAGGTGCTTATAACCACAAAATCAAACTGACAGGCACAAACTATTTCAGATGAAAACTTAGGAAATTGGGTGTGTGTTTGTCAGTATATACACACAGACACAAGAACTCTTTACCCAACTGTGTTTGCACACTTATTTTTTTTCCCTAAGAGATTAAACAGTCCCTATAGGGAAATTTACTCTAATATATTAATCAAATATACTAGACTGGGCAACTCTGCTTGAAGACTGTGCCCCTGCCCCTGAGCAGGAGGCAAGGAAAATGTCCAGAAAACCACTTCAGTGCAACACAGAAGTCCAGAACCTCTAAGATAATTAAGTTCAGAAAAGGAAATCCTTAATACTCACTGTCACCTGGGTCTTATAATTAATAAAAAGAAGACATATAATTTGTAAATTGAAACTAGCTCTTCTATTGGTACAGAGTAAACAAAAGCAATGTTTAATCTATTTGATAATTCTAAAAGGGCAAGATACTAGCACTAAAAGACTAATGAAAACTAGATTTTATACTTCTGTGAGATTTTAAAACAATTTATTATGTACATTAAAATTTGAGGAAAATAAGCTTTTAAAAAATAATCTGCCCACATTGAAGAATTTTGGGACTGTGTTAAGTCTGTGAGTATATACATAGTGTTTATGTAATGCATATATAGTTTTGAGCAAACGATAAGCATACAGGGGAAAAGATCCTTTTATTTCCAAAATGATTTGTTAGATTAAAAGCTTTACATATGTTAAAATATTTCCATTATAATTCATGCAACCAAAATTTTATTATATGTGTAACACAACATTTAGCAATATAAAAATAAGCCCAACTCCCCTGAATCATTTGTGGAGAGGAAATCTGAAACTCATTTAAAGGAAAATGCAACAGTTGTACCACCAAGTACTTATACATTTCAACACAAGATTGAAATTTCACAAAATTAGTCAAATTCGAGTCAAAATAAGACAATTAATGGGGAAATGATGGTATAGTCCATGGTGATGGTACCTTTGTGAGCAGCAGCCAAAGAACTCAGATCTCTGCTCTCAGGAAGGGCCTCTACAGACTTTGGACATGACCCATTGCTCAGGTAATCCCTTTCCTTTATCTAAATGCTTCCTCAGTATTAACTGCCTGGACAGTAATATTATGTCCCTTCATTCCCTCATCCAACCCCATCTCTTTATGAACATGAGGATGGGGATAAATCCAAGCATCTGGGAGGTGTCTGCCTCTCACCACCACAGTGACAGCACAGTTATGAATGTTGGCAGGGATGTGAGTTGCCTTGCAATAAAGAATCTGTCTCCTGCAAGGCAGACAGCAATATACAAGTTGTACATCTAGCCTGAGTTGTCAATAGTGAAATGCAGAAGGCTGGAAGTGTACATCTAAGGATATTTGCCTTTCTCAGAGAGCTGTGGTTCCATGGGGTCAGATTTTAACATTACCTAGAATTGATAACTTATTCAGATTATGCACCTTTTAATTTATCAGTTGTGCTTTCAAGAAAGAATCCAAAATGAGTCTAGGTAATGGTTCCCAAACTTTTTTTCCTAAATAGGATTGTGAAGCAGCATAATTAAAAAAGGCAATTTCGAAGATCTAAGTTTAGAAACAATCATTCTTTATGTTTGCAAAGAACTTTAGTATAAGTTATTCCCTGTAGTCTTAGAAGGTAGTTCAGTACAGAGGAAAGCAGCATTGAACAGAGCAGCTAGATACCATATTCCACAAATGGTCATGTTCTCACAGGTAGAAATCTGCACTCTTGGAAAAGCCACCATCCCTTTCTAGGCCTGCTTTATCTTCTGTAAAAATGTTGCTTCACACCAATCAGAACAGAAAACTCAGAGAATTTAAGTGATGTGGCCAAAAGCACAAGTCTAATAACTGTCAACCTTAACTTGATCCCAGACATTTGAGTAGAGTCTACAGTAATCTCCCACTCTTCCTTCCTACAACACTAAAACTTCTCCATTCAATCACAATCCCTGCCTCCAGAGGACTGGTTCTCAGGAAAAGAATTACATTTCCCTGTTCCTTGGCTGTCTTGAAAGGTCTGTTTGTTCCATCCTTCTGTCCGTCCTGTTTCTGCAGATATGGATCATGCTTCTGGCCTTTGTCTATTACAGACCAGTTCCTCCATTTGACTCATCCTTTTCCTGACACTGTATTTGTTCCTATGGTGCAGTCTACACACAGACCTATTCTTCCAGATCAAATCTCTCATTCTTAGATTCTTAGCATACAGCTTGGAAATTGTTAAGAGTCTGGCCATTCCCATTAGACCTTGGAATATGTCCTGGTGTAGGAATTCTCCATAGGGTTATTTTCCTACAATAGCCCACTACCAAGACTTTACAAACTTACAAATATGGCCCCTCACTCTCAGTTTCATGGCCTTTCACTCTCAGCTTGCTGCAGAGTGAACACCATACAGTGCAAGACATGGAATAATTTAGAACCTCTGATTACAAGTAAAAATGGTCCTCATCTTCACACTTGGCTAGAACAGACCTGTCCAAGATGGCAGTCACCAGCCACCTGTGGCTGTTTGAATTAAAATTAAATTAAGCATTCAGTTCCTCACTCAACTAGCCACATTTCCAGAGCTCAGTATTAGCATGCAGCTCATGACTACCACATTGATCAGCATAAGACCATTTCCATTTGTCATAGAAAACTTGAGCAGGGCTACTTCAGAGTAAGGCTTGACAAACTATTCTGTAAAGTATCAGATAATAAATATTTTAAGCTCTGTGGGCCATACTCTATGAATACTTGTCTATCTTATATTCCTCTTTATTTTTACAATACTTTAAAATGTAAAAACTATTTATAGCTGGTAGTCTCATAAAAACTGGCCCTTGCCAGATTTAGCCTACTAGACATTATTTGCCAACCTCTGCTCTAGACCACTATCCTCATTGGAAAAGCTAATGTCTGCCATTCTGTTTTTCTTATCATCAGCAAGATTTTCTCCTTGATGACCCCTTAGTCAATTCCTCTTGGCCCTGATTGCTACACCCCACTCCTCAACATGTCTTAAATGTATTATTTTCATTTGCTTTTAAAATCATATAGAATAATCTTTCCATGTGGTTTCCACCCATGAAAGGACTGAAAATATTGCAAGTATTTTCACCTTAGTGTTAACTCTCAAAAACCAGGTAACAAGTCACATGGAAGCCCTAATTGCTTTCTAGTCTTCTCTGCATTTCCTAAACCTACCCTGGGCCTCCATGACGAATACTTCCTAAGTGGTTCCTTAACTTACATTTCATAATAGCATGAAAAATGAGAAAACAAACAAAAAAATCAGATTACTTTTTTCTGTTTATGAGTAAATAAAATGTTTTTAATGTGTTCTATAATCTATGCCATACATAACTGTGAGGATTATTGCCACATTAAAATAGAAAACTCACTGTGTGTGTGTGTGGCAGGGGAAATTCAGTTCTTTCATGCTGCTTAATATTTTCTTATTTTCTGTTTTTCTCTACAAAAAAAGACCACCAAAATCCATTTCAGTTAAACTCTTAGAAGAATTTTACCACCAAATAAATTCAGGTAAAAACAAATACAAATTGAAAAGATCATTTTATCTAATAATCAAATATAACTAATACTTAAAATATACCAAGTAAAATCCTTGAGTAGAAAAGAGAAATGGGGAAAGAAGAGAGAACTAGGGGATATAAGGTAAAAGTTATTCTTTTAGGACCACAATATACAGTGTGTGTTTAACAAAAGTTTACAGTATTCAGTATTTAAGAACTTGTGTATTTGAATCCTGTTCATCCATCAACTATAACCAGATCCAGCTAATTAAAATATGGTATTTGTTTTATAGATGTTACTTACTTCAGCCTCCTTTTTTTCTTTCCTGGTTTGAAGTAATGGATGGAGATTCTGGCTGCATTAGGCTCAAGATCAATACAAATGGTCTTTTAAAGCCAAGACAACTGACTGGCTATCAGGGAAAAAAAAAACTCTGTATTTTTAAAATCTATGTATTTTCTTCCATGTTTCATCTTGTACTGAATCTGTTTCACCTTTAAGACACTTGAGAATGATTGTTGCATTATCATCCACATCTATGTTCCATAGACACTTCAGTTTATGTCGTCAAGATCTGCTTGTACATGCAACTCTTTAATATTTATTCCTTCTTGTGGAAAGATACACCCACCTTCATTCAGAAATTCGATTTACTTTGAAATTGATTTCATTTAACATGCAGCATGATTTCAATATTTAACAGCTCTGTTAACAGGTATTGATATACTGAACAGTTCTGCTAAAAGCCAGAAATCTGATACTTTCTCTCTACAAATAGAGATTACAAAAATATGCTGAGATATATAACATAATGGAGATGAAAAATGAAAGCTTGAAAATCAATTAGCTAGTATCTAATGTCTAAGATAATGAGTGGCTGTGACAATACTTTGAAGTTCTTTTTAAAAAAATCTTACCTCTCTTTTGGTACAATCTGAAAGCAGAATGATAAAGAAAGAATGAGGGTAACACTTCAGTACCACAGAGTACCACACTTTTTTTTTTCATAGAATAAGGAAAAACAATGAATATATTTCCAATCCCTCAATTACTTTCATTAGTTGATTTTTAACATATGAACTATGATACCAGCATTTGTACTAGTAACTGACAGACTGAAATACACGGGACTTAATGAAATCATTTCCTAAAAGTCAATCTGGAGAAGGAAAGCTCTGAGTAGATCATGAATTCCGCAAGGGTGAGCAAAGTGGCCAAGTTCCATAGCATCTCTTCAGACAGGGACCCAGCCCACTGTGGCAAGACAGAATGCTGATGGTCTGAGTGATACAGCCAAGAGGGAGTGACAACTAGATGCTATTAGATTTCCACATGAGTAAGGCCACTTTCCAGTTCTTTTACAAAGAGCTGACAGATCTGATTACAACTACAGGCTGCCCATACGCAAGAGAAATTGATGTGCACAAGGAAATTGCTCTCTCTTTTTTGGAGTTCTGCTATAAACGGGCAATGCTGATTTCTGCCACACAGTGATGAAGATAGGATTGCCAAAGGTTGTCAGGGCAGGTGAGACTGATCTTTATTTAGAGAATTCAGTAGCTTTCTCTTATATGAAGATTGTTTGTAAACAAGAAAACCACCAAAATCCATTTCAGTCAATCCCTTAGTAGAATGTAAAATAGAATTTCAAAAGCAAGCTGTCTACTTATGTCAGGTGATACTTTACGCTGGGCATGAACAATTTGCTCAGTTGCCAGAAGGTTTTAGACATCCCTATAATGTGTTGTACACCTCTAACCCAGTGGTTTACAGAAGGCCTCTAAGGTCTAACATAGCAAAAAGTCACCACCTAGGTTGAAATTAACTGTCACTCTTTCACGTTGTTATATCGAGAGTTGGCTGACTAGATTAAGGTAACCCAGTGTGCACAAGACAGCTAAACCAAGAGGAGACATGATGAAGAATCAGTTTTCAACTTGAAAATTTTATGGTTCTAAAAGTATATTATGAAAGAATGATATAATGTCAAATGCACACAGAAGGCTGTGGTTTGCATGGAAACTAACATAGGAAAGAAGAATTGGGCAAATGGGTATTTATAACTATGGCTCAGTATTATCAAGGAGGAATGGCTCTGACTTAACTGGTACTGATTCACTGGGCAGAAAAATTTCTAGTGGAAAAAAGATCACTTTGCTGTATTAATTTTTCCCAAACTATGTTCCCCAGAGTACATGTCATTTGACTAAAATCAAACAATAAGATAAATAAAATTGCTTCTCATCTAGTAACTGTAGAACACACCATGTGCAATAAACTCCACATTTAGACTGATAATATACACATATTATAAGCTCTACGAGAATTTCTGACTAAGGAATCTTTAACTTTGGTTAACCAAAACATGTGCAAATATAAGCAAGTAGATGTCTTGTACCCTCAAATAGCTATTAGCATTTCTTGAAAGTGGTATTGTGACATGTTACAAATGAATTACTTACTTAGTTACTTTCTTATTTACTTATCTATCAGTACTTGGGATTGAACCCAGGGGTGCTCTGCCACTGAGCTACACCCCCAACCCTTTTCATTATTTTGAAACAGGGTCTTGCTAAATTGCTGAGGCTGGCCTCAAACCTGTGATCCTCCTGCCTCAGTCTTCTGAATTGGTGGAAGTACAGCCAAGTGCCACTGAACTCAGCTCATAGGCCTTTATAATTTTATTTTTGAGTCAGGACCTTCCTAAATTGCACAGGCTACCCTCAGATCTGGGATCCTCCTGCCTCAGTTTCCTAAGTAGCTAAAATGTTTTATTTGCCATGGTTGCATGTATACCAAGTACCTGCAAGTAATATGGCATATGGTATGCTTCTCCCTACCTGCAAAGAAATGTGCACACAGAAGCCCTGTTCCAGAGATTAGGTTAGGTGCCTGTCCTACTCCTTGTAGTCCTTCTCTGCCACCATTAGAGTTGCAAAAATGGATTCTGGAAACAGTCAAGATTCTCAGGGTTCCTGACTGACTTTCAGATTCCCTTTGTCTCTGCAGGATCTGTTAACTGTTTTCTTAGGAGAAACTGGGCATATTTAAAATGAGATAAAGAGAGAGGGAGAAATTTTATCCCTTCAATCTAATAGTTAAGAAGCACACACGTACACATGCTACCTATTAAGTTCTTATTTATGAGGCAGGAGGAAAGAAGCAAGAGAAGCAATAAGAATCATAAATTTCCTGATTTCACTCTCTAAACCCAACGACGTGTCCTAGGGCAGCACTTTCCAATTACACATCCTCAACCCACAAGCAGCGAGCTGTTCCACAACTAATTATAACTAATAATAAAAATGCAGAAGTATGTGAATGACAGCTTGATGGTTAGGCGCTCTGAAGGTGGCACACGTTTTATTAAAGGGTCAGATGGTGTTTTAAGTTTTGCAAGACGAAGGCAAAATCAAGTATATTATGTAGTTACTTTTGCAATCATTAAGAATGTGAACAATTTTAAAAAATGTAAAATCTCTTCTTGGTTTATGGACAGTAAAAAACAAAAAGATATTTCTGCTGGTCAAATTTAGTCCCAGACTTTTGTTAATTTCTAGTTTAGAACAAGGCTCTAGCATCTCAGTTTCTTCATCTGTAGAATGAAGATGATAATAAAACATCCCTTACTGATTAGAGAGTTGTGAAGATGACTTAGGTAACATGGGGAAGATCCCAGAATCCCACCAGGGCTGTGAGAGCTCAATAGAACACTCAGTGTTTATTATCATTTTGTAAATAGAGTGATTTGTATCAGCCCACATTTGACACTTCCATAAGCTCTTTAAATGATAAAGTTTTTGTAGGAATCCCTGAGCAATGTGGTGAATATGTGAGTTTAGTCTATCACAAATATTGCTCCACAGAAGCAAGTAAGTGTCACTGAACTAGTAGATCGGGATATTTGGGGTTCCAAGTGTAATCCTGTCAAGGTTCTTATGAATGCAAGGTGTTTAGTCAATGTTGTATCTCAATTTACCCATCCACAAAACAGAGAGCTATTATCTACAATTCAGGAAGTATGTCCAATAATATAAAATAAGTATAAAAAGTATTAGGGAAAAGAATTGCTGGGTAATATAAAATTTAGTGGATATCACTCTATTTACACCAGGAGATCTACCAACCTTTCTATTTGATTGGAGATGAAAGGTCCTTGGAGAGAGATCCACCCATGATTTTGTTCAGAGCAAAACCTTAAGCATGGATCTGCCTTGGGAACAGAGAGCAAGGCTGGAACACCTCATTGAAGACACCGCTGGTATGTTTTAGAATTTCTATGGTCTGAACAATAAACTAAGCCTAAATGTCCATATCCCCTCCAAACTAAAACAAGAAAATCTATGAGGAGATCTTGTAACACACACACACACACACACACACACACACACACACACACACTGCAAAAACTAATGCTATTCATTACTTCAGATTTTTAGAAATTTCTCAAGGACAGAAGTAAATGAAACGAGACTGATAGGAAAAGAGCAAAGCAAGCACGCGCACACACACACACACACACACACACACACACACCCCTAAAACATCAGAGGCCTAGTGGAGTACTTGAGAATTTCCAAGTTAGGAGTCCACAAATTCTTGAGGAAGGTTTCACAGTAACAAGATGGAGAACACAGCTGGGCTCCTTGGGTTCTCTCTTTATCAGTCTGGAGAGCAGATGACAAGCTCTGCTCCCAGGCCAATGACCTGAAATCTGCTGCCTAAAAGCCAGGAGATAGTCTGTTCCTGGTCCTGGAGGGCTTGGACACATTGTCACCAAAGGATAAGACAGAAGAGGAGAAGGACTTCTGCCTTCCAACGAAGTCTATAAATTCTGTTCTCTAATGTGGACTTGCAGATCTGGGAGAAGGTCCTGAGGTAACACAGTGCTTCCTGAAGGACCTAGAGCTCTCACATGGGGATGACAAATTAATTCCAGCTCTGCACCCCACTGCTGCCCACAACAATCGCAGGTGGGCTCTGCAAGAGTATAAATATGAGAGCAAAGCTGAGACAAAGAAATGGCTTCCAGGAGTTTTGGGGCCCATCAGTTATCAGCTTCATAATGAAAAAAAAAAACCGGGGGAAAAATGAAAGAGAAAGAATAATCCAGTAATAAACTCAATTTTTAGGTAAAAATAAAATCCCGAGTCTGATAAGGTTAGTGCAAAACAAACCAACCCTGAGGCATATCATCATGAAGCTTTCGAAAACTAAATAGAAAAGAAAAAGTTAACAGCTTTCCTAGAGAGAGAAAAAAAAAAAAAACTTATCAGTGGTACATAAGAATCCAATTGACATCAGAATTTTTATCAATAATATAGTCAGCAGAGAGCAATGGAATCACATCTTTAATGTTCTGGGATAATAGCTTAAAAATTGCATTCAAGTGTAAAAACAAAATAAAGAGGTTTGTAGATGCTTAAGAATGAAGATAATTAGGCTTTTTGTGAACCAATTACTTAAGAGCAACCCAGCAGAACAAAACAACAAAAATTCAAAGAAAGAAAGGCATAGGGATACAAAAACAAGTTATTCTAGAGAAAAAGAAAAATCTCTTTTTTAGAAAGAACGGGGTGGAGAACAGTAGACCTATAGCTAAGCCTAAAAATTGATGGAAAGCATATTTGAGAAAAAATTAAATTTGGATATAAAATCACAGATGATTTTTAGTATGAGAGCCGGTACTGATGGAAGTAGTTGACTTTATTTTTCATAAGTTGAAACAATCATTTAAATTTCTATGCTCCAGTGAGTGTGAAACTCAATCCTGACCCATTTGCTTATCTGTTTTCTGAAAATATCGAAGAGTTAGTGAGATGGTAGATTTGGGGCCCACATCATCATTTGTAGCATGAGATGATATGCAATTGCCACCGGTCCTGCCTGGAGTTTCAGGGGACACTTGGAAGAATAGTCAACAATACATGCACTGTATATTGGACCTCAGTTGGCTCAGCATCCCTGAACATATAGAGAGCTAGGCTGGATCAGAGGGTCATGCCATGACTTTCTTTGCTAGCTACAGAAAAAAACCTGTCTTCTGTCGAGACCGACAAAATATCCTTGTATATTCCCTCAGATTGTTATTTATTATTTTTAGAAATTTTGAAAAATAATAGAAAATGGATGGAAAGGACAGACAGTTTACCTTAGTTATTTACTATCATATCACCCACCTTCATTTTCAGAGATTTGAAGGGGTCTAAATCCTCACATAAAGAACCATCTGCTAAAAAAATTATTCAATTTACTCATAGTTGTTAGTCTTTGTATTAACCCGAAAACAATTTTTATTTATTTTTTTAATCAATATAGTTTCATCAGTAAAGTCAATAAGAATCACGACTTTTGGGAAATAAGCACAGTAATGAGCTCTTAATAATATCAAATGCTTCTCAAAGAAAGGTCTGTAAGACTTAGATGTATCTTGCTTACCAAGAAATGATGATTCTTAATGGAAGAATAAAAAATTATTAGAAAATAATTTTGTTATGAGGAAAGAATTGTTCGGATCCCCACAAGGAGTTAGGTCAGGCTTAGAGGAATGTAGGATGGCAGGTGCCACTCCACCCTCATCTCCATTTTGTTTATTTTCATGAAGGGATTCTTCTACCATAGATCAGATCTCTGCTCTAATATATGGCCGGATCAAATCATCAGTAGGGCAAATAGAGCTTCCTTTTCTCTTTATTCTCTTCATTTTTTTCTACCTTCATATTTATTTAGAAGGTGTTTTCTAGCATAATGGTAAACACATGCTATGGGGTGTTGTTTCTTCATTAAGGAAGGTATTTCCTAATGGTCTCATTATTCTTTTACAGTATGCTGAAACATGTGAACTATCAAACAGATTGAGATTTGCTCTTAGAATTTCAAAAGATATAGCATGAAACTCAGTTTTCAAGGTTGTGCACAAGTGTAGAAGAAAGTAGGGCTGTGATAGGAGAAGGAAAAGAAATAAGGAGGTCAGAGGAGAGAAGACAGCATGGCCCATGGCACCTTCTTCTGATGCCAAGAATATTCTCAACTTTGTGTGGGACAATTTGATTTTTGATAGTGATGAACTGGGTCTTATTCTTTTACAGATTTTACTTATCATTCTAGGGTTGCATGAGTATCGCTCACTTGTATTACAAAAGTTACCCACTTTTCCAGATATTTTATCACTGAAATGCATTTAGGGTTAAATTTATCCAAGAGTATTTGCCTTGTAAATATTTGATAATCTTCAACTTCGTTGTACTTTTAATTTTGGTATCTCCAAAACTCAGAACAAATGTTTTTTCTGTACTGTAAAGAATCTCTTCCTCAAAAGGAGGAAATTTGAGTAATTTAAACAGACTCGCTCTTATTTTTAGCAAATTTAAGTTTAGATATGAGGAAAGGAATGCTGCTATTGTTATTTAGTTTGGGAATTTTATTCTTTTTTAAAAATGATACTTTAAGTCCTATTAAATAATAAAACAAGAACACTATACAATTTTGAAAACCACAGAATAAGCTGAAGGAGAAAATTGAAATCACCCATAATCCTCCCATTCAAAAAATGAGTAATGTTTTTAATCATTTTTCACATTAAATAATATAGTTAGAAAATGAGGATCAATAGGTTATAATTTTAATTCTATCATTTTTACTAAATATTGTATCATGACTTTTTTATTTTGCTTAAACCTTATTTTAAATTATTTTATGGATTTATAGTATCCCATTTATATTTACTATCATTTATCGACCTAGACCTCTATTATAGGAAATTTTTATTTTCATTATAAACAACACTACAGTAACTGCCCTTCGTTTTATTCACTTTAAGCAAACACCATTCACACTTCTTAAATTGTTCTTACCATGTCCCCAAGGAGCTAGCTTGCTGCCATTGCCACCTCCTAGCAACAACATATAAATGTGAAAAATTGGGCAAGGAGAATAACTAATGTTTCCTTTTGAACTTGGAGGTGGTATTATGCATGATTGGAAGAGTGTCAAATACACAGGCTCTGTTTTAGAAAGTGATGGTTGATAGATACTGGGAAAGCCACTGTGATGAATGACTCAACAGCATTACAGTCAATTCTGAATAATCCTCATAATGAAGGCAAACTCCAAGTGAGGTAGGAAAATAAGACGGAGGATGAATCCAGTCAAGCTGATATTTGATTTGAAAATGAATAGCATTTTGTGAGGCATTATAAATCATTTCCTAAATTCAGGCTATAAGTAATAGTAATGCAAATCCAAATTACCTGAATCCTAGATACCATTATGGAAAATTGATCAGAGCAAGGAGACTGGCCCAGGATTAAATTTGTGCCTCCAGATAATATGCATCATGGATCATCAGCATGCAGATTTCCTAGAGCTAGAGTATAATTCAAAATTGACAAATAGCCATAGTGCATTTTAATTGAAGCTGTGGAAAGAAATTGATGTTCTAATGAATGGGATCCCCAAAAAACTAGTCAGCACTGAAGACAATAATGACGGAGAATGTAAAAGTGCAGTAGCCAATGCATGCCATTCATGAGGGTTTCCTTCAGTCATTTAAAATCACATTTATTTTATGACAGGTATTTCTTCAAAATACATAAGTTGTCTATTAGCTGCATGAAATATTTTTCTGATTAAAACTGAGCTGAAAGCTGTGATAAGGTGCCCATGTTAGACCTCGATCTGTACTCAAAATCAAAGTTACTTCACGTTTCATGTTGCACCAAGTGTTTTTATTATAGTAAGTAATGCTTTCACCTTGGTCTGTTATAAGCACAATGGTTACATCCTGTGACAAAGACTCTTGGCCAAACTTGAATTGGTTTCTTCTGAGTACTTTTTTTCAGAAGGTCCTGATATTGTGCTCTGTCTTTGACCTGCTTGGTCCAGGTTTAGCAAGAATCCTGCTGAGCCAGTTCAACAAAATTCCCACATTGCTGGTGTCTTACCCTCTATATTTGATCAAATCCCTCATTCCTGATCCTTGATTTCTTATCATCTTGGACTACCTTCAGTAAAAATTTCCCTCATCTTTACATTTCTTCTTAGTAATTTTCCATTCTTTGACCACCACCCTGCTGCATGGTTATAAGTTCCCACCTGTCTTGTACTTACAGTCGAGTACCATCTTTCTCCTCTCTTCTATAAAATCCCCACTACAGTCATCCCTTCCTGAATAAGCCTTTCTTGGCATCTTTTAATAAGTGCTACAAATTTCTTGTTTGTCGTTTAACATCCCTATCTCAATCCAGAAGAATGCTGAGGGTCTTTTCAAGTAAGAACAAACCCCACATTATCTCAAACTTCTTCTTTCTTTCCTTCTGATGGTTTCACAGTGAACAAAGCTACTTCCTTTTATAGCAATACTTCTAGTTGCTCCCACATGCATTTTTTTTTCCTTAGTGGTGAACTGATAGTGTTAACAACAGCCTTTTCAGAAAGAAAAAGAAAATATGCTTGTCTACAAATATACAGAGAAAATCCTTTACTGATATAAAGAATATGTAGCACACCTTTTATAAATAGTAATAAAAAGAGATAACACAACATACAATTCTGTGTAACCATTTGATTCTCACAGAATGGTTTGGTTGCTTTTTGCCAAATTCTTATAGCCAGATTATGAATATCCTTACAAGCAATTAGAGTTCCAACCTAAATGTTGGCTGTCATTTTAATCTACATCAATGATTATATGAAGATAAAACAGAAATACATGTCAGGATATTACTTATTTTCATAGATGAGTGTGATGTTTTTGATACATGGGATAATATTTTTAAATACTGTAATATTTTCTAAATTCTTGTCCTTTTTACAATGCTGTAAATAGACACAATATACTTAAAATGCATTATAAAAAGGTCAGCATCACTTTCTGAAGTTTAAACAAAAAGTCAACAAACCTTGACTCACAGGCCAAATCTAGGCCTGTTTTTGGTAAATAAATTTTTGGATTTTTGTTGTTGTTTGTTTGTTTGTTTGGAACTAGAGATTGAACCCAGGGCTGCTTAACCACTGAGCCACATCCTAAGCACTTTGTATATTTTATTTTGAGACAGAGTCTCACTAAGTTGTTTTGGGCCTTGCTAAGTTGCGGAGGCTAGCCTTGAATTTGTGATCCTTCTGCCTCAACCTCCTGAGTTGCTAGGATTACAGATGTGAACCACTGCACTAGGCAGTAAATCAAGTTTTCTTGATGCACAGGTATAAGAAAATTTGCCAACTTTTAATGTTGACACTGATAAAATAATAAATCAAGAAATTATGTGTAGTGTTTGCACAATTCTGTGTTGTGACAATTCCCAAAACAAGCAGTTTGAAGCTACTAATCTGACTTTGGAGTTGGGAGAAGATGAATAATAGCATACTCTCATACATTTTCAACAAACAGAATAGACATAAATAATATTGATCACATATAATAGTAGCATAGTGAACTAATTAGGAGGTGGTCAGTTTTTAACATTTATTTCATTTGTTTTTTAACACAATATATTAAATTACAAGTTGATATAATTTAATTTTTGGTGTTGGCTGTGTTTAAAAAGATCTTTCATAATTTATGGAATCTAAAACTGACTGTGGTGAGCCAGTAGGAACCATCTAGAACACAACAATCCATTCTCCTTACTTTACATCTTTTCTACGGTTCTGTCCCTCAACTAAATCCATCACTTTGGATGTTTTCTAAGGAAGAATAGGTTTTTAATATGCTCAATAAGGAAATACACACAGTGATATAAAGGGCTTTTTACATTTCCTTTTTTCTCTTTTATCATTTTCAGTTAAAATCCAATAGGAAAATGCAAAGTCCACACAGAAAGGTTAAAGGTGGATTTTAAAACAATAGAAGATCGTTCTACTTTATAAAGAAAAATAACACACATCTAAATTTGGGCAATTGCTCTGAAGGAGGCAGCCTGAGATCAGCAGCCTCAGATGGAAGGATAGGTGATTAAGAGCTAGATGTAAAAAATTAGTGGAGAAATGAACAGAGAGGCCAAAGGGCATGACTGAGACGCAGAAATGTCTACAATAGTTAGCCTTCCCCATCCTATCAGACCTGAATCCAGGTGAGAGTTGGAGCAAAAGAAGGAAATAGATTAAAAGACAATTTTTAATAAAAAGCAGCAATATGGAAATAAAGAAAGTCACAGTAGCGGCTGGACTTAGATCCATATGAAACATGGTAAAAACAAACACAACTCAAAACGCTAAAAAATGGCTGTGCTGCTGTTTGCTACTATGTTACCAAAGCAATTATGGTAGTTGTAAAGGATTGAAGTGATGATAGTTTGTTTATATCTCATTTTTCTAAATATAATATTTAGACAAAACCAAGTTACTCAATAAACTTCTGATTATATTTTCTATCTAACTTTCTCCCTCCCAATGTAATTAGGGGTTTTTTTCCTCCAGGTTCTAAATTTTCATTTTTGGTAGTACATTACATAGAGCCTTAGTTTCATGAGTTGTTTTGTGTCTGTGGAAAAAAAAAAGTCATTATGTGGTAAAACAAATTTGGGCATTGTTGCAAACTATCTTTTTGACAGTAGTCACAGAATATGTATTAGTAATAATGAATATTCTGAGAAGTCTAGAAGTTGAAGTTGAATTTTTTTCCCCCAGAATATGCATTAGCAATGCTGAAATACTCCTAAACCAAGGTAGCCTATACACAAAGACACCTGAATAGATATGCTTCATCCCCTGATATTTCAGAGGCACTGGTAGATAAATACTTTTCACCACAAAACCCCTCTTTCGAACTGGTTATTATGGTTCTATTTCCTTGAATGGGACAATAAATTTCATTTCACAATGAGTGTTTTATAAATTAATATCTGAGGCAAGAGTCATATTTGAGACCACATAGGACAAGGGAGCACTAAATCGACGGTGTGGGTGGGTATCACATGGACCATAATTGTATGTGGACTCTACTGTTAGACTCACAGCTATCCTAAGAATTGAATGAGATGTGAACCTGAGTCAGCCACATCACCTGAAAATATGAAAGGTGACACTGTCACCCAAAATAATTACTTCAATTGTCCTTAATAGATACGTCTTTAGAATTGAGATATGGTCCCTGAAGAAGTTTTGTGACCCAAAAGTTAATACTGAGCTTTTTACTTAATATACATTCCTGAGATGGAACCTTTGATATGTAAATTGCTCCTACTCCCTTTGGGAATCATTATGAATGATGATACTAGAATAACCCATATGCAGGCATACCACCTGTCAGGTCCTGCAAGGCCTTCCTGAGACAGGTACAAGAATCCTGGGCATATGGTGTTTGTCACAAACAAATACTTCACCATTTAAATACGGGACTTAACACTCCTGAGTTAAGAACAGCAGGAAGTCGGTTAGAGCAAGGAGGGGTAGGGATAATGCTGGGCATCTAAAGACAGTAATCTTGGTCAGAGTAGCTAAGGGGAATATAAATATGTATAAATGTTAACTAGTTCAAATAGTTATACTGAGGCCTTCCCCCAGTGGTCATGGCCTAAAGTTAATGGAGGCAACGTTTTCTTTGAAAATATGTAAGAACGACTCTCATGATTCCTCTGAATCCTGTGAGAACTAAAGGAGATGTACAGTTAGACCAATTCATTAAGGGCGAATCTAATGGCAAGGGCCTGAAAGCTGGTGATTATCATGGATACCAAGAAAGGTATCTCTCTCTGAATGATCCCCACTTGCAACTTCCTGACACCTGAAGAAACTTCAAATGATTTAATCGTTGGGAATAAGATTTAAAATCCCTACGTCTGTCAGAAATGTAATAAAAGTTAACAAGGGAATCTGTAAAAGCCATATATGAGAGTAGCAGTAAACATTCATTATACTCTTATGATTTATATGATAGCCCTCAAAGGGGTTAATTCATTTTCACAAAACTCCATGAGTTAGTCAGTTTACTAAGCTGAAGAATAAGCTTATGCAGAGAAGTGATGAACTTGCCCAGGGTACATAGATGATAGAATGATAGAAACAATTTGATCCTAAACTGTTTCTTCCTATCTTAATCATTGTTCATACAACCGCCTTTACCCTTTACTTTCTGAGGCCAAATTTTAATACTGATTTCAACCACAAAGGAAGTCCTCTAAGCTCAAAAATACTAGAAAAAGAAAACATAAGAAAGGTAATAAGTAAGAGTGAAAACAGTATAGAAAGCTCTGGGCCACCAAGACAATGCTTCTTCACTTCATAAAATTATTTTCTCTGTGTTATTGGGTCTTCTTAAATTTTTCTAAGTCATCTTGGATTCTTTCAAATTAGTCAAATGGACCACGACTATTTCTAAAAAGATTTCTTTATTAAATGAATACATTTTGCTTTCTACTGACAGTCTTCTGATCATATCAGACCTGCCATACCTGCTACATTGTAAAAGTACAGAAGTCTCATTGTTTTAAAGAGACAGGGATGCATTTGCTGACTTTGCAATAGTCGATAGTGTGAAAGCTACCCTCAGAGAGTAATTTGCTTGATGGCCTCCACAATTTTCAACTATGTCTCCAGAAAATCTTAAGAGTCTCAGACTATGAACTTAACCTCCTGGGGAAAAAAATTAACAAATGCTTCATGGAATCAATAAATAAAATGTATTATTTATTCAAAAACAGGATCCAATCTGATAAAATGTGCTTTGGAATAAATGTTCACAGTGGAAGTTGGCTGCTGTCATTTTTCAAAGGTCTGAGGAATGAAATTATTAAATCTAGGGCAAAGTGGTTTATGAGATTTTGATGCTGACTCTCATATTTGAAAAACATACATGGAAAATGAAGAACATTATCAATATGCTTTCCTCTGACAGAAAGCAGAAATAGTGTCACCTATCTGACAGAGAGCATTTTAGATTGATATTTCATGACCTCATTTTAAACAGACTCTATTATCATCTTTCCATGTTGGAGTCCTGACTTCTAACAATGCAGCTGTTATACTTATTTATGTCAATGTGACCCTATGGCTGAGATGTGAGTTTATATGGCATATCAACTTAACATCTGCATACCTAGACACATTATTAATAGTGAGTTCAACATAGAATCATGATCAAAATTTGATAAGAAATGCAACTCATTCTAGGTAATCTTACTGAGTGAATCACATTTATTCAAATTCCCCCAGGTTCATAAAAGGCAAAGTTGGGAAAAAATAATATCTCAAAATTTATTCTGAAGAGGAATATAATGAGAAATCAAATGGGAATATACATATTGATGACCAATTGGTAATATAGAGGTCACATGATATTGTTGCCTGAGCTCTCTGGGCCAGGCCCTGTTTTATGTAATAGAAGATAAAACGTTCTATGTAAAATAGAATATAAGACAAAAGCCCATAAGAGGAGAGAAAACAATATTGATGAACTGCCCTAATCCCAAATACTTGGGTAAACACTGTGAATACAAGAGTTCTATAAACTCTGACTTAAATTATGAAATAAGCACAGTTAACATTATATAAATACACACATGAACTATTGAATATTTCCCATGTTTCTTGCAAGAATACAAGAAATCGATAATGTTTATGGATGATATAACTTACCCAAAAGAGAATCAGAAGAAGGTACTTTATCTTGAAAGAGTGAATAGACACACTTTTTTTGTTTGGCACCACAGGAGAGAATGGGAAGCCATGATAAGTGTCTAAACTGTGTAGAGAGCATATGCTGTTTCTCGGATGCTTAATAGGATTTTAGTATTGATTCATACATTTGAATAATAGAGGAATATATACTTGTTGCATGAATTAATTTAACTGGGTTGAGGCACTGATAATAAGTGTTAGAGTTTCAGGGTAGGAGGGGATGACAGAAGTGATAACTTAGTAATATGTGATTTCTTGGGCAGAGCTCAGGAAAGGGATGAAGAGATACACTTCAAATCTCATCTTGTTTCATTGCTCCTGCTCAGAAAGTACACAACTAAATCCTGCCTATCAATATCTGACCAGTTTCTTTTGTATCATAGCAAAGGAAGATGATGTTTTAGAGGATCATGTGCTCTATGATTTCACTACTTCATAGGAAGGGCACTATGAACCACTGTAGCTATGATTTCAGTTCTACCACATATCACACTTCATCCTGATAGGATATATTAGTCTAAAAAATAATCTACTGGAATTATTTGATATGCACTAAATATCTTTGTGTGTGTGTGTGTGTGTGTGTGTGTGTGTTTCTGGGAATCGAACCCAGGGTCTTGTGCATGTGAGGCAAGCACTCTACCAACTACGCTATATCCCCAGCCCTCCTAATCATCTTTTTAAAAACATTTTCATACAATTTCTTCATATTTTAAGTTAAAATGTTTGTTTGAATTATAAATATGCCACTTGATTTTGGAGGAAACTTTTTTGTTTTTGTATGAAGCATTTTGAACTTCTGGAAATAGATGTTAAATGAACAGAAATTATAATGAGTTTTAAAGGAAGAGCCTTGGATATTTTAGGTCCATCTATTCCCAAAGTTGTTTGCTTTTATGTTTCCTTTTTTTTTCTTGGCAGTTGAGGTAGTATTATTATAACATCTAAATAAGAAGGCTTAAAAAGAAGAAAAATTATCCCATTAATGATAGTATAAATAAAATATGATTATAACTGATTGTTATTTAGGCCAGCAAAGAGAGTATCAACTAGGTTCATACTCATTTATTTTTAATAACTGGGTTCCTGGAACCTTGAACATCATTCAGAAAACTCCATTTCCATCTCAGATCATGATATGGGTGATTGAGTTGCTTGAAATCTTAGTCTGGATCTCTATAGAATAGCATCCAGGCTCTCTCATTAGTTTTTTTTTTTTTTATGCTTTATACTTTCTTTTTTTATTACTTTCTTTTTTTATTTTTTTATTTTTTTAAAATTTTTTTATTGTTGGTTGTTCAAAACATTACATAGTTCTTGACATATCATATTTCACACTTTGATTCAAGTGGGTTGTGAACTCCCATTTTTACCCCGTATACAGATTGCAGCATCATATCAGTTACACATCCATTGATTTACATGTTGCCATACTAGTGTCTGTTGTATTCTGCTGCCTTTCCTATCCTCTACTATCCCCCCTCCCCTCCCCTCCCCTCCC
>NW_025999977.1:14813489-14822454 GCF_001458135.2 Marmota marmota marmota
CCCAGGGATGAATCCTACTTGATCATGGTTGCATCATTTAAAATTCGCTAGAATTTTATTGAGGATTTTTCTCTGCTCTGCACGTCACCCCACTTGGAGTAGGGGCAGAGCAGAGCAGTCATATCTCATTAGTTTTTGTATCTTTGGTCCCTGCTATCCAAAGAATGATCATGGACCAAAAATATTAGCATATTCTGAAATCTTATCGAAAATGCAGAATCTCTGGACCCATCCTATATTTACTAAATGTAAATTTATATTTTAACAAGATCCAAATTTTATTTATATGCACTTTAAAGTTTGAGAAGCATGTTTTAACCTAAATGTAAAAGGAAAAACTGAATCAATGGAAGATAGGTATTTATCCCTTGTAGAATTGACTATATTTAAGAGGTCACTAATAATAGTAGCTTATAAAAATTGCAATTTGTTCATACTGGCATTTTGAATTGTTCATAGAATAAAGACCGGGAGTCTTTTTCTATGAAAAATTGGTGATCTTAATATAGTCTGTGCCAATAATAATTTCTTAGTTTTGGTAAATGAAACGTGATTATCTGAGATGCTAATATTAGAAGACTCTTTCTGAAGAGAAGGCAGGAAATCTATATAATCTTTACAATTTTTCAGTAAATTTATAATCATTTCAAAATGAAACGTTTTACACATTTACAGCTGTGTAACAAACAACCACAAAGATCTCATCAGGATTTAACATAACTTTTCCTTCTCTCAAGGTTGAAATGATCTGAGTTAGGTCCGGGTTTTCTCAACCCAGGTCCCCCAGGAATCTGTAATAAGCTGCCAGCAACAAAGTTCTGCTGATTATAGCTTGTCTCATTCACCTGTCTGGAGATTGGTGCTCAATTGTATTATCTACAATGGTCTTTTCTGGGGCAAAAAGGACAACATGGAATAGTTCTTTATGTCTTTCATATATAAAGATTATACTTATATAAATATATAAATATATGGAAGTACGTAACACACATGCTGAAGATGTATGAATTAAGAATGTCTTCAAGTCAGCATATCAAACTACATAGGCACTCCAATAATCATCTCATGCTGATCAAAAATAATTCAATGCTAACATTTATTTGTTATCTATATTTTAAATGTTATATTAGAAAGAGAAGTTACCTCCATTTATATGAAAAATGTAATGCTCTTACATAGAGTTCTTCTAGAAAGCAAACCATGAAGGAATTTGAACATGAAACAAAAGCAAATAGAAGAGGTCAAGTTCGCTTTGAATATCATTTTCGGTTCTCTGCACTCTTCTCTTCTTAACCAAACCTATATAATTCAACGTACATAAAAACCAAATTCTACATTTATTATGACTTCAACCTGTTATTGAAATTCAGTATAAACAAATTTTTTTAAAAAAATATTGTTACAATATAATTTCAATTTCATTAGACCTCCGCTTTGACAGGACTCCTAGAACTCTGTGCATACACACCCTTCCTCTCTACACTTTCCTTTATATTAAATGAATAAATAAATTTTATTTAGGTGTTCAGTCTTCAGAATCAATAAAATATAGTGAATATTTATAGTTGACTTCTTTAAGTTATGCCCTAAGAATATAACATTATTGTACTAAAATTGGCTTCTGTTTAAATGACCTTAGCAAGACTTCTTTAGAAAAGGCAACAGGAAAGAAAATTTTCAGAAACTCTCAATTCAAGTCTGTTGATATTATAGAGGAAACTTTGAAGCATAGCATGGCTGAGGTAAAAAGCAAAAACATCAAATTATCCAAATTATTTATATGTGTAATACAATGTCTTCTTTGTCAAAGTTCAAATATATACCAGAGTTGTGAAATTGGTTTTATTAAGTGTGCCATACAATTGGGTCAATGTTCCTATTTAGGTCAGTTGAGGCCCTGCTACTTAGTAAAAATACTGCAAAGCTAAATGATTTATTATAATAAAACTAGTCATATATGTATTTGTATACATACACAATAAAAACACACACACCATATCTACAAATATGAATACAATTAATAACTACATTTCTAGTATAGGAATTAATCTAAGACAGTTTTATAGTATATACAGTGAAAAGTGGGCAGCTAAGTTTGCAATCTCTCCATTTTGCGAAATTTGGAAACTTCTAAATCTAAAGCATACTCTTTTGGATTTTTTTCAGCATTTCTTAATTAAAGATTGATATCTAAATAAAAACCATGTGAAGCTCAGATACAAAATCGTATGGTCATAAATAGATGTTTGTACATAGAAAGATAATAAATAGATGTTTGTACATAGAAAGTTAATAAAAATAGATATCTGTACATAGAATATAAAAATAGAATTAACAGTTTGACTTATGTTTGTTGCACAACATGTGCTTAGTATTGTAGGTGCTGAGAACAGAGAAATTATCAAGATCTGTCTTCATTCTTTTGGAATCTACACAGAGCAATAAGTGATATAAAGAAAATAAAACACCATAATAAATTAAAGCCTTCTGGGGCAGTTGCCGGACAGGATATTTTTATATAAAGATTGCAAACAAAGGCTCCACTTTCTAGCTTATATTTTAATTTAACCTCACTGATTACAAGGATACAGGCACACAACAATCTGGATAGAGGAAGATCTTGCTAGAGAGAAAGATTAGCAAATGCAAGCATTCTGGAATTCAAATTAGCATAATGTCCTAGAAGAACATTATAAGGGAAAAGGTGGCTAAAACATACTGACGCCCCATACTGATATGTGAGTTAAGGCCAGAGTTTCAGGCAGCAGGGTAAAACATGGTAAGAAATTTAATGTTAGATTTACTGCAGTGGGAACCCATGGGAGGATTTAAAGCAAGAGATGGCATGATCTGACCTGTTGAAGGTGGCAAATAAATTTGAAAGGAGCAAGAATGGAAGCAGTAATCCCAGCTAGGTTAGTACATATGTGACAATGTACATCACTACAGGAAGAAGTGTGTGAATGGCTTGATATGTGAGAAATGACTGTTAAAAGAGAATTAAAAGATGGTTGGTAAACTTATAAGTGTGTTTAGCTAAATAGTGACAGTAGACTAGAATAAAAATTTTTCCATGCAGATTTCCAGACTAAAGTGCTTTTATACTTCAATGTGAAGTAAAAGATTTTGAAATAATGAAGCAGTAACCCCCAAATTTGGCAAACTCTTCACTGCATAATTTCTGTAACTACAGAAGCAGCTCTGGCATTTATTTTCTATTGTCTGGCAACAACCTTAATCCATATTTTATTGAATGGAACATCCATAGTATATAAATGTGTTGAACCATTTATAGAACAACTGAATGATCCTTCATGTTTTAGCAACAAAGCCATGTTTTATATTTCCTGTATAATTTGTGGTATCTTAGAACCAATTATTTTAGATAATGTGAAAGTGTATTTATATGAAAACATTAAATTTTTTTTCTGAAATATTATCCTAACAATAAGTTGCACATATGTTACATAAACAGAAGTTGTTTTCTCCCCCCCCCCTTTTTTTTTTTTTTTTTTTGATACTGGGGTTGAACCCATAGCTGCTTAACCACAAAAAAAAAACCATCCCCAGACTGTTTTATTTTCTATTTTGAGACAGGGTCTCACTTAAGTTGCTTAAGGCCTTGCTAAATTACTGAGGCTGGCATTGAACTTGGAATTCTCTGCCTTAGCCTCCCAAGCCACTGGGATCATAGTCATGCACCAGCGTAACCAGGCATTTCCAATATTTTTTATCGGTGCACTATTGTTTTACATAATGGTGGGATTTGTTGTTATAATTCATACATACACACAATATAGCAATATTATTTGGCCAATATCATTCCCTAGTATTACCCCGTTCCATCCCATCCTCCTTCACCCTGGTCTATTTCCTCTATTCTACTAATCTCATTTCAATTTGCATGAGACCTCCCCCACATTTTTCTTTTCCTTTTCTTCTCTAACTTCCACATAGGAGAGAAAACATATGACCCTTGACCTTCTGATTTAGGCTTATTTTGCTTAACATAATGTTCTCAAGTTCCATCTATTTTTCTACAAATGACATAATTTCATTTTTCTTTATGGGTGAATTAATCTCCATTGTGGATATGTGAGTGTATGTGTGGGTAGGTGTGTATGTGTATGTATGTGTGTGTGTGTGTGTGTGTGTATATATATATAATTGAATGGAACATCCATAGTATATAAATGTGTTAAACCAATTATAGAACAACTGAATTATATATAATTCACATTTTCTTTATCCACTTATTTTTTGATGGACATCTAGGCTGGTCCCTTACTTTGGCTATTGTGAATTGTGGTGCCATAAAGACAGGTATGCATGGCTCACTGTAGTATGATGACTTTAATTCTTTAGGATAAATACAAAACAGTGGTATAGCAAGGTCACATGGTAGCTCCAGTTCTAGTTTTTTAAGGAACCCTAATACTAGCAGAAATAAAATTTCTTAAAGCTTTGCCACAGAAGCATAAGTCAAATGAATATAAGAGCTTTTTCTTTACAAAATTTCAAAATACAGTCTTGCAATTTAAGGAACAGGGCAGCATCTTGTTGAAATTCCCACTTCTACTGAACACCATCTAACAGGGAAATGGGGAAATGAGAACCATAACATTACCACTTTACTGATAGAGATAGAAATCTGGCAACCTTCACATTGTAGTTTTACTTTCAAAACCCATCCATTGCAGCAGACCAAAGCACAAGAAGGCATAACATGTGATAAGAACAAAGTTTTGGATGCCAGCAAACTCAGAAATGTAAACCTCAGAAATATAAGAAAAGGTTAATTTTCAGAATTCTCCGACTGTGATGAGGAAAGGGTGAAAAGAAAGCACAGTAAGGAACAGAAAGTATAGAGATGAGAATTATGAACAAGATTAAGTAGGTTTCAAATTAAAATTTTTAAAAATGTTATTCTGTGCAAAGGCAGAAATACAAGACAGAGAATTGCTCAGAGTTACAACAGATGGTAGATTTCAGCACTTCTGAAAGTGAAGAAACAACTGTGGAAGACAGCATCATGATCAGAGAATAAATCTAGAGGTACTTAGGATGATGCTGTAAGAGACATGGCTTTGGAGAAGTGTAGTGTCACTCATACAAAACAGAACAATTATGATACCAAAAGAAAATTGGAAAACCTTGAAAATTACCCTAGATTCTCAAAAAGGCAAATCTACCATTAGCTTTGTACTATAAAAACAAAATCTAACTCATTCAAATTAAACAATGGAGAAATTCGTTTCAAAGAAATAATTTTGAATATGAAAATAAATAACAAAACTTTTCTACAATTGCACAAACTCATCAGCAAGATGTTACAAAGAAGATGAAAGTACTGGAAACAAAAAGTAGCCAAATATAAACAAAAAAACAAAGCAAAAGCCTCATGATGCAATTGTAGCTGTGGAAAACACATAATCCCTCTACCTTTTCTCCCTCCCACACACAAAGCCAAAATCCAAGAGGTCAAAAAGAAAATGAACAAACAAAAAGAAATAATGGAAATATGATTAAACAAGGGAAACTGGGCATTGTGGATTGAGGAAATATATAAATTTATAAAGGAAACAAAAATTAGAAATACAGATTAAATCATAAAGCTAACAAGGAAGGCCAGAATAAAAAATATACAGTAAGCAACATGCTAAATATATTTGAGAAAGTAAAACAAAGGGAAAAAAATAAAGAAAAATTATCAGAAAGAGGCAAATTTGGCCTACATGCCAAATTTTAGCCTACAGTCTGTTTTTGTATGGTCTGTGACTTAGATTTTGTTTTAATTTACATTTTTAAATGTATTTATTTTAGAAAGGGAGTGTAGGTAACAAAGATCATATAAGATTAGAAAACCTAAAATGTTTAATATTTGGCCCTTTGTAGAATATGTCTTCTGACCCCTCACTATATGAGATTAAGGCAAAAAAGATCCAATGTGCACATAATTAAACCCTTGAAGAAGAAAAAACTTGATGGACTACAATATATATTTAAAGATCAAAGTCAATTTTTTGATGTAAAAATAATTTTATTGCTATTTGATAACTGAAAACAATGTAGCATCACTTCAAGATGTTCAAAATAGAAACTGTAAGTCATAGATTTATATTTAGTTCTTATTTAGGTATAAAGAATGTCAGAAATTGGTTTTGAACATGCATAATATCAGGAAATTTCATTCATATTGGCCTTTGTTGAAGAAACTATTAAGTTAATTTCAGACCTTCAAAAGGTAAAGAGAGAATACACTTGCAAAAAGAATTCAAAAAGGAATTGTGTATTTGCATAAAATAAAAATGGCAAGAGGAAAATAACTACACAAGCAGAGAAATTCTTAAAATTTGGGGGACCACTTAGCAAAGGTATTTTCTGAGAAAATATAAGA
Source organism: Marmota marmota marmota (assembly GCF_001458135.2). Lineage (NCBI taxonomy): Eukaryota > Metazoa > Chordata > Mammalia > Rodentia > Sciuridae > Marmota > Marmota marmota. The sequence goes on from NW_025999977.1 coordinate 14,819,887, forward strand.
AACAAAAAAATTTCAAATAATTTCATGAGAATTCTACAAAACTTTAGATAATCATGAATATTTTAATGATATTTAAGCTGATACAGAGCATAAGAAAAACAAACAAGAACAACTATTAAATATTTTTAGTAAATGATTACACATACACCCAAACTATATACTGATTTCTATTTTGAGTTCTTTGCAAAGAAAAAAAATCTAAATAAAGTGACAGTAAAAGAAAAATAGAGAAGAACATTAAAGAAATAACCTACTGTGAGCAAGAGATTTATTTCAGAACTTTTAGGATGTTTCAGTATATAGGAATCCAACATTATAATGTAGTATTTTTAGATCTAAGGGAAAAAATTATAATTGCATCTTTAGAAAAATTTAAAAGTAATTTGCTAAAAGTCAACACCAATAATTGGTTTTATAAAACAGAAATCCATTCATAATTCTTAATAAAATTATATAGTCTAATTCATCTATAACTGGGTGTGGGTGTGGGTGTGTGTGTGGGGGGGTGATGTTTTAGCCAGAAAGCCAAGACAATATTGGAATTATTCCCACTAAAATAGTTAAGAGCAAGGAAGATCGTTATCATCACTCTTGGTAACTTGGACCCATACAGTGGAGTGATTACCTCAATTAGACAAGATGAATCAATTAGATTTATGATAATTATAAAAGAGTTAAGGTTGTCACTATCTATAGGTGATTTGACTTTATACAACAAAAATTAAGAGGAACAAATCAAAGTATTACAAGAGAACTGAATCATATAATTTATCTGTTAACATGTTAGTGCACATTGTGTTGTTTCCAGTTATTGGATACTTTAAATAAAACTGCTGTTACCAATCTCTATAATTTTTTTATGTGTGCTTTCATTTCTATTGCCCAAATACCTAGGAAAAGAATGGCTAGATTGCATGGTAGGTATATGGTTAACTTTTTTAAAAAACTGCCAAATGGATTTACACCTAGTTTACATGTTTACAACAATAGCATTTGGAAATAACAGGGATTTGCCTTCTCAGCAGTACTGAGGTTTAGATGTCAATCTTCTGAATTTTGGTCATTCTTAGAACTGTATAATGTAAGTTTTCATTTCCCCAGTGATGAATGATGTTGAGCATATTTTCATTTTCATATGCTTATTTGTTATCCCTTCTGTAGTGAAGTGTGTCTTCTTTCTTAGCTTTTGCCCATTTTTCTGTTTGTTATTAAGTTGAAAAGCATTCCTTAAAATATGCCAGAGATCAGTCATTTGCCAGATGCATGTTTTGCAACTATCTTCTATATTCTGAAACAGTAGCTTTTGAAGAACCAAAAAAATTAATTTGGTATTGCAGCTAATAAATCTTTGATCAGCTCTCCCATATTTTCATCCAGAAGTTCTATAGCTTTGGTTATATTTAAATGTAAATAAATCTGTGGTCCATTTTGGGACTTGGGGTACTTTTGATGGAGTGAGATATAGATTGAGGTTTATATGTTCCATGGGGCTATTGATTAGTTGTTACACAACTTGTTTAAAAGACTTATTTTCCTTACTGAATTCCCTTTAACACACTTGTGAAAAATCAGTTGATCACTTATTTTCAGTTTTTTTTTCTGGATTCTATGTTGTGCTGCATTGGTCTAAATGTCTATCTTTAGAGCCCATCTTTAAGACTAACTTACAATGTCCTTAATTTAGTAGCTTCTTAAGAAATCTTACAGTCATATAGTACAACATTTTTAATGTTTTCTTCCTTTTCAGTTTTTTTTTTTGTTATTTTTCTTTGTGTTTTCATATAAATTTTAGAATACACTTAGAATCTTGCCACTGACTACAGCTTGTAGGGATTTTATTTAGGATTGCATTGATGTTATGATCTGACCTGAGTAAAATTAATACTTTAACAAAGGTAAGAGTTACGATCCAAGAACTGAAGACACCTCCTCACTTTATCTCTTCTTTATATTAATAATATTTAAATGTATTTTGTCCAATTTATCGCTAGAGATTTTATATTTTAAGATATTTTAAACAAAACAATCTTTAAATTCCCATTTCTGCTTGCTTGCTGTTACTATGTAGACATATTTTTTTTAAACTTTTTCAATTTACATGTTGATCTTATATACTGCAACCTTGCTAAGCTCAATAATTTTCATATATTTTTCTGTAAATTTTTTAAGGTTTTATACAAGGATGATTATGTTATCTTCAAATAAAGACAATTTCACTCTCTCCTTTCAATTTGGATATTTTACTTCATTTCCTTGATGTTTTTATCACTTGATCTGACAGTAAAATATTGAACAGAAATAGAGGCAGTAGATATTCTTATTTTCTAAGTTATTTTACTGAGAAAGAATGTAATCTAGGGACAGTGACACATGCCTGTAATCCCAGCAGCTCATAAGGCTGAGGCAGGAGGATTAAAAATATGATCAAGGATTGAAATGTCCTATTTATTACTAGGAAATGTTCTACTTCATCACTGGCAATGTTCTTTGTTCAAACTTTACTTCTTTTTTTTTTTTTTTTTTTAGAGAGAATTTTAATATTTATTTTTTAGTTTTTGGTGGACACAA
>NW_025999977.1:14822520-14831479 GCF_001458135.2 Marmota marmota marmota
TTTTTTTTTTTTTTTTTTTTTTTTTTTTTTTTTGGTACTGAGATCGAACTCAGGGGCACTTATCCACTGAGCCACAGCCCCAGCCTATTTAGCCCCAGCCCTATTTTGTATTTTATTTAGAGACAGGGTCATACTGAGTTACTTAGCACTTCATTTTTGCTGGGGCTGGCTTTGAACTTGTGATTCTCCTGCCTCAGCCTCCTGAGCTTCTGGGATTTTAGGCATGAGCCACCGTGCCTGGCTGTTCAATTTTTACTTTGTCTCATATTAATATAGCTATTCTGTCGTTCATTTTATTAGCTTAGCATACCTGTTTTATCTTAACATATTTTCATCTTCATATTGAAGTGTGCTTTTTATGGTTGTATCTTTGCCTCTTGCTTTCTTATGCAAACTTGACCATCTGTCATTTCACAAGATGACCTGACCATTTATATTTAATATGATTTATTAATATGGTTAGGTTGAGTTCTACCATCTTTATCATTTTTTATTTGTCCTTTTGATCTTTGTATCCATTATCCTCCTCACTTCCTTCTTCTGGAATAATTGATCATATTTTTATCATTGTATCTCCCTTTTATTGGCATATTAACTATTCATCTTTATTATGGTTGTTTTATCATAAACTGTCATTAACATATCACATATATAACTAAGTAATATTGAATCATTTCAAGAATGATCTTACTATGTTATGATTCCTTTCTCCTAAACTTTCTCCTATTGTTTTAAAATAGTTTGATTTCCTATATAGTGTAAATAAAATAATACACCATTAGTAGTATTTTTGCTTTAAATCCCAAGGCCTTTTCTTTGAAAGACCACACAGTCATTATTTTAGGCTTTACATGTCACATAAGGGCTCCATTGTATATAGTTCTTTATTTTTGCTTTGCTTTTACTTTTTAAATTTTGTCCATTTTCTGTTCCACTAACAAAATACCTGAAGTCAAGTATTTTGTAAGAAAAGAGATTCAGCCGGGCATGGGGGCACATGCCTGTAATCCCAGCAGGTCAGGAGACTGAGGCAGGAGGATAGTGAGTTCAAAGCCAGCCTCAGTAAAAGTGAGGCACTAAGCAACTCAGTGAGACCCTGTTTCCAAGTAAAATACAAAATAGGGCTGGGGATATTGCTCAGTGGTTGAGTGCCCCTGAGTTCAATCCTCAGTACCCACTCCCCTGCAATCAATCAATCAATCAATCAATCAATAAAGAGTTACAATTAGCTTACAATTTTGGAAGCTGAAAGTCCAAGATTGGGTAATGCCATCTGTTCAGGCTCTTGTGATAGCCCCCTTAACTACATCACAACATATCAGATAGGATTATGGTGGGGACATGTGAGAAGGAGAGATCCAGAAGGAAGAAACAGGGAAGTAGGGAGGAGTAATCAGCCCAAATCAAGATTGAAACTCAGCAGGGCAGACACTAAGTCTTAGAGTGCTGAGTCCACCCACCACTTCAGGTGCATGGAGCAGGGAGTGGTCTCCAAGTCTTGAGCATCCCCTCCTTCATGGCTTGCTCCCCTGGCCTTGCTGGCACACTGTTGGTCACTATATCAGGGATCTCAGCTGTGGCTTCATTCCCGTGACTCCACTAAGTATTCTATTGGAGAATGATAGATTTCTGCCTGGCTTCCTAGGCTTTCCTTTAAAATCTTGGTAGAAGCCCCTAAGTACACATAGTTTTTGCATTCTGCATTCCTGAAGAATCCTGCCACACAGATTCCATCAAATTCTACCACAGGCGCAAGCCTTGCCTGGGCCAATGTGAACCATAGGTGGAGCGGCTACAGTGCATTTCAGTGGAAAGCAGGGAGCAGAATCCCAAGGTGCCCTTGGGCAGCAAACCCAAGGAGAACACTCCCTGAAACAATTCTGCCCTTCTGGGTCTCTAGGCCTAAATAGGAGGAGCAGCTTTGAAGAATTCTGAAATGCCCTTGAGGCCTTTTCCCCATTACTTGACAATTGTATCCAAGCTAATCTCTTCCATGAATAGTTGCTTGGCCTCATTGCTTCCCAAACATATCATTTCACTGCTTCTTCCTTAGGTTCCAAAGAGTTTCAAAACCTTTTGTTCTTCTTCTTTTTTTTAATATACCTTTATTTTTATTTATTTATTTTTATGTGGTGCTGAGGATCGAGCCCAGTGCCTCAAACATGCTAGTCAAGTATTCTACCACTGAGCTACAACCCCAGTCTTCCATTTTTTGATCCTTAGGGTCAAAAATTTCATTACAAATCTCACTAAAAGCAGCCCATAATAATCATGTATTAGCTGAATTCTCTCTTAAGAAATTTCTTCAATCAGACACATTAGGTCATGACTTTTTTTTTTTTAATTTTTTTTTATTGGTTGTTCAAAACATTATAAAGCTCTTGACATATCATATTTCATACATTAGATTCAAGTTGGTTATGAACTCCCAATTTTACCCCAAATACAGATTGCAGAATCACATCGGTTACACATCTACATTTTTACATAATGCCCTATTAGTAACTGTTGTATTCTGCTACCTTTCCTATCCTCTACCATCCCCCCTCCCTCCCCTCCCATCTTCTCTCTCTACCCCATCCACTGTAATTAGGTCATGACTTTTACATTTTATCTTTCATAAAGCTCTAGGGCATGGACACTTTTGGACACTGACAAATTCCTGCAATGGTGTGGCAAGGATAATCTTTTCTCCAATTTCTAGTAGGATTCTTATTTTCATCTGAGACTAGTTCCCTAGTCTCCTTGTCTTCTAAGCCTTCATCTGTAATTCTCCGTTTACAGAACACAAACCTTTTTCCAATCCTTGCTTATTACCCAGTTACAAAGCCATTTCCACATTTCCAGGTATAGTTGTAACAGGGATATTACTCCTACTACCAATTTTCTATAAATTGGTTTTCTGTTGCTATAACAAACACATGAGGCTAGATACCTTATAAAGAAAAGAGGTTTATTTAGCTCACAGTTTTGTTGGCTGAAAGTCCAAAATTGGGTGGTACCATTCATTTGTCCTCTGGTGAGAGACCCCTTGGCTGAGTCATAATATGATAAATAGTATCATGGTGGAAGTATAAGTGGTAGGGAGAGATCACATGATGAGAAAAAAAATCAGAGATTGGGGAGGGGACATTCTTGCTCTTTTTATAACAACTCACTCTCAAGGGAACTAACTCATGCCACAGGACCAGCATTAATCCTTTTCAAGGTCGATGCCCTCAGTGACCAATTCACCTCCCATTAGGCCAACTTCTTAAAGGTACCACCACTTCTTGATACTGCCACATTGAGCACCAAGCCCTAGGCACATAAACTTTTTTTTTAAATAAGTTTGCATAATTTAAATAAGTTCACATTTTTATTTTTAATAAGCTTGCATTTTTTAAATATTGCTTTTTGTTATCAAATGGACCCTTTATAATTAACTTATGTATATGTGGTGCTGAGAATTGAACCCAATGCCTCACATCTGCCAGGCAAGCTCTCTACCACTGAACCACAACTCCAGTCTGCACGTAAACTTCTAAAGAACAAGCTAGATCCAAACCATAGGAATTTATTATTTTGAAAAATGCAGATTTTGTTTTTACCTCAAATGTCATAAAACACATTTGCAAGACGGATTAGTGGGTTGGGCCTTATTTTACCTTTCAAAGACAAATTTTAAAAATTCCTTTCTATGATATATTTTTTACATTTATGTTCTTTATTGTGTGAATCCCAATTTCTGTCTCATATAATTTTCATTCTAATGGAATGAGTTTCTATAATTCTTCTTATGGTGCTGTACTTTACTGCTAGAAATAGTTTTTATAGGCTGCTTGTTTATAGTGTTCTTGTTTTGCCTTCAGTTTTAGAAAATACTTTTGCCAATTGTCAATTTGTAGGTCAGCATTTTTTTTTCTTTTTAATGTTTTAACAATTTTCCACATTCTTTCTCTTCTCATTATTTCTGACAAGAAGTCATATGTCAATATTATCTTTGTTTTTCTGCATATGTCAGTAGTTTCTGGAAGTTTTAAGGATTTTCCTTTTATTATAACGGAAGTGATTTGACTATAACCCGTGCTCTGCTGTAGTTTTGTTTTTGTTTTTATTTTCACTGTTTGAATTTTTTTAGTTTCTTGGTTCTGTGGGTTTATAGCCTTCAAAATTTTTTTTTTTACAAATTGTACATCATATCTTCAAATGCCTCCACCATCTACTTCTTTTTGTGATTTCAATCACATTTATGTTAGGGCCTAAATGCTGTTCACTGTTCATTTTGTTGTTTTCATTTGTTACACTATGATGTAATATTGCTATTTCTTCAGTTTTACAAATCAATCTACTGTTTATCCCATCAAGTATATTTTTTATTTCAGGCCTTGTGCTTTTCATATTTTTGGTTTTTGTTTGTTTGGTTGGTGGTTGTTGTTGTTTTGTTTTTTGTCTCTCATCCTTTCCTTCCTTATCTTAAACAAGCAGAATAAACACATAGTTGCTTGCCTACTCCATCATCTCTATTATTTTTGTTTTATTTTTATCATTTCTCCTAATTGCATATTGTACATTTTTACCTATTTGGCTGACTCTTTTTTAGTCTCCCATACATTGTGAATTTTGTATTGTTATGTCCTAAAGGATTTTGTAACTTTTAAAATATGTTGAAGCACTTTTTCTTTCAATGGACTATAATTTGACCTTTACAAAATGTGATATTAGTCCTTCATAGTAAGATCAAAAACAGTTTTCATTGTAGTTTAAACTTAGCCTTGCTATTGGAAAATATGATGGTTACTACTTTATTCAATGCCTATGTATTAGAAGATATTTTCTCTTTGAATGATAAGAACAAGAACTATTCTTAAGTGTGTGACAACTTGAGGTTCATTCCACCTGTTTTTCTCTAACATTTCTTTGCTTGGGCTCAGGTAGTTTCTTCACATGTATACTCTGATCCATGCACAGCCAAGCTCAAGACTATCCCTCTGAATCCTCCCTCTCTCTTTTTCTATCTTTGTGTGTATGTGTCCTATCCTGTATTCTATTTAATGGATTATAATTACCCTGACCTTCAATCCCCCACCAAACTCTGATTTCTGTCTCTTCAGCCTAGCAAAACTGTTAGACTCTGGTCAGTCCTATCCTGGACTGTAGGTAACCTGGAAATTTCTTCAGGCAATAAACTGGCACAAATATAGAGCTCACTTTGTTAATTTCCCCTCTTTCAAGTGTCACAGTTCTGTGCTGCCTGTTACTCAATATGGGAAGTCTGTTATTTCATATATTTAATACAAATTATTTGTTGTTTCAAGGCAAGGCACTAAATTCAGTTCTTGACATTCCATCATGGATGGAAGTAATGTTATTCTCTATACAAGTTTCTTTCAAAGTTGTTATATGAAAGAAATATACAAGCACATCCAGCAAAAGGCAAGCAAGCAAATGCAGAATGTGGAACATTCTAGAGAATTCCAACCTCAGTTTCTTCACTAGAAAAAATTTAATAAAATCTCATGTGTATGTGTATGGTTGAGCATGCATTTATTTGTGGATGAAGGGTTTCTTCAAAATTTAAATATATTAGGGACATCAAAGAAAATTCAATATGGTGATTCCAAATACTTATTCAATAAACAAATAAAGATACTTACAGTGTGATCTAAGACATTTCATAACGAATTCATGTCAGATTTTATAGAATTTTTAAATTTAGGTATTGAAGATGGAACACAGGGCTCATGCTAAGGACCTACTCTGCTACTGAGTTATACCCATAGCCTAGAAATTATTATTATTATTTTTTTTAATTTTATGTGTTCTTTTCAGTTATACATGGCAGTATTTTGTCAGATTATACATATATAGAGTATAACTATTTAGGATCCCACTCTTGTGGTTGTACCTGCATATAATAATGGTAATGCATATGCAAGAAATAGTCTAACTTTTTACAGGCCCTTTGGTATGAATTTTGCATGTGAAGGAAAGTTATAAAGAAAAGTACTAGATGGAAAGATTAACAGCAATGAACATGACCTGACTTTATCAGATATGAAATCACACTATTGTTTCTCATAAATGAAGCAGTATCATCCTTCTTTTCCCTGTTGTTTGATCAACATGACAAGCCAGGCTGAGTTTGATGTATAGTATGAGTGTGAAGTGCAGCCACCATGTTTTGACTATAAACAATGAGATTTGTTCTGTATTTTGTCACTGAAGGGTTGAACTCGAGTTGAACATTATATCTCAGACCTTGCTGTGAGGGTTGCAAAACCCCGGCCTGTTGACAGTTGTTCAGAAGTGTAGTTTTGCCTCTGAGTCAAAGCTGTTATTTTATGGTTTTTGTCAAGCTGTAGGCAAAATTCAAATCTCCCCGCTCCATAGATTAAGTAAACAACAATGAGGCATGGGCTCTGAAACCTCACATTGGGATCACTCTGGTTCCACAGAAAAATACACCAAGTAGAGTCATCTGAACTTGCATATCAAACATAAAAATTCCAATTTGTGAGCCAGATGCTTTATCCATTCAGTGCCAGACATCTGGATGTTTATATAATCAGCAATGATTGGTTAATTTTGTTTTAATTTTTCATCTGCATATTTGGTATCATGGAGAAACAACTTATATTTCTAATATAATATGTTTTACACACCAGGGAAAAAATGTGTTCGTGTTTAATAAAATGTCAGTTGACCCCATTGTCCTTTTTATGGTTTTATTTGTATAATTTTGTCTTTCAGATATTATACATAGAAATATCCGCAGTCTCCCCCAACCCTTACAAGGCATTTACATTCACATTTTTACAAATGCTACATTTAGATATGTTGTACCAGGACGTACCACAAGATCAGATTTAAAACAGGTCTTTATGACTTTTATGTTTAAGGTATGAACATCTATATCATTCTCAATATCCAATGTAGGCAATCTAATGTAAAATTTAAAAAAAAATCTCAACCACTAATGTAGTAATATACCAAGTATTTTCACTTACAGAAGAAATGAATAAAAAGGGTTTTTTCTGTTTTGTTTTGTTTTTAATGAGAACTAAAGTTCTCATTAAAAAAGTGAAAATTTGGAACTAAAGATGTCTTTCCCGATCACTTAAAAGATCCTTTACAGTTCTTCTCTCACTGTTTGCCTGTGCATATTCCAAATTCCCCAGATAATTTTTAGAGAACATATGCTGGTCTTATTCCATGTTCCACAGTTCCATGTTGCTTTCTGCTAATTTATGACTAGCACCAAGATTTCTGTTATTATAACAGATGACAGGAAATTATACTTTCCAGAATATATATCAGGTATTTGAGTTAGCAATATTGTTTTTCCTGAAACATTTCCTATTCATTCACCCTATTTTAGAGTCTATACAGAAAGGATAAATTTAAAATCTACAATGTATTCAGGAATAAAGATTCTGTAGTCAGAAGAGAAATTGGAACCTGATTCTGCCTCTCACTAACTGTTGTGACCTTAGGAAAGTCCCTCAGTTCTCCAGGCCTATTTCCTCTTAATTTAATGGTTTATTTGAACTTATAGAATTTTCAAGATTAAAACAAAGCCTGTAGAGCATGGTACCCTGCACAAAGAAAATTCTTTTTTTTCCTTTTTTTTATTATTGGTTGTTCAAAACATTACAAAGCTCTTGACATATCATTATTTCATACATTTGATTCAAGTGGTTTATGAACTCCCATTTTTACCCCGTACGTTCTTAATAAATTCTGGCTATTATGAGGTTGATGATGGTGATCATGATGTAACCAAGTTAAAAGAACTGTGCTCAAAAGAACCTTGGATTTGAACCAGACATTTGCAAACTTCACTGTATATCCAAACATCCCCTATTGTGCTTATACCCTGGGCCCATAGCCCCATGGAGCCTGTTCAGTGGGGAGAGCAGTTATGCTGCCAGGCAGTCATCAGGAAACCCTTGGAGAAACACTGGACCAATGCTCCATGTTCCATTATGCGTCCTTCCCAATATGGTTTGGAGGCTCCCTTTACCCTGCCATGTGCTTGCATCTTCATCCTTTGCCCATCTTGCTCTTTCTCTCAAGCATGGCAGACAGGAGCCTTGCACTTTGGAGGAATAAATGGACCAGCTAGTGCAGCCCTAATGTCTGCCCTGGGAGCTGAAGATTCTCCTAGCAGCACTCCTTGACAACCTTAATTTTTAGCAATGAATTCATCTCATCTGTAATCACTGTGGCCTCACTTGCTTGCTGAAGAATACAGTCCTTTTTGCCTGACTTATAAATGGAGTACAAGAAAGAAATGAACAAAAACCACTTTCCAGTTACAACAAAGCACTTACCAAAAAGGGAATGGGAGTGGACCCAAACCAGAAGTGGATTAAAATAGTCACTTTCACATTCATTATTCAAAAGGCCAAAATTAAATTATTTATACATGCACAAATAAGATAGCATTACAAACAATCGTATTTGTGTGATATAAAACTCTGATTGATATCCCTGCCTATAAAGTGGAGACGATTGCTTCAATTCTCTGCTTTTGCTTAAGGTATAATGTATCAGTTAAAGACAACAGCACTTCATAAATTTTCCTTTAAAGCAAAAGACCAGGGTCTTTCCCACTCTGCAAATAAATCCTTATCCCAACCTTTCTTATTCCATGATCAGACAAACCCCGATCTTGACAACTACCTTTGAATTCTGATGAACTCACTTAGGACAAACTGTGTTTTTCCCCTCCTAAGTATTCAGAAGAGGTAAAGTGTAGACGTTGACAAAACGGTTGCCTTTGGCGGAGGCAAGTGCACAGAGTGCGATGCTTGGCTGTGGTTGCCTCCTACAATTTGTTCTGAGAATCTCAAGTTGGAGTCCAGCTGTGAAGAGAATGGCAAAAAAAAAAAAAAGAAAGAAAGAAAGAAAGAAAGAAAGAAAGAAAGAAAGAAAGAAAGAAAGAAAGAAAGAAAGAAAGAAAGAAAGAAAGAAA
>NW_025999977.1:14840513-14859818 GCF_001458135.2 Marmota marmota marmota
AAAAAAAAAAAAAAAAAAAAAAAAAAAAAAAGTGTATTATGTTCGCAACTGAGATTTGAGAAAAGCAGGTTAGTTATTATAAATAGCATTTTATTCAATAGTTTCTAATATTCTTCTTTTAGCACAGTGGTTCTCAACAGGGGCTATTTTACCCTCAGAGGATATTTGACAATGTCTAGAGATGCATTTAGTTGTAATAACTGGGATGGAGGAATGTCATGCTTCTGAAATATAGAGGGTAAAAGGGATCCTTCTAAGCAGCTTACAATGCACAAGATAGACCAACGTCCTCTTTTTCCACCAAGAACTCACCCACCCAAATGTCAGTTGTGCTTCTATAGAGAAGCCCTATGTTAATACAAAGGAACAAATGGCAGGATGGAGAGTATAAGAGAGAAGAGCACAGAATGTCCATGACTGACAGAGTTATTCTTTCAATTTATTTCATCTTATCTGTGAAATGGGGGATATTTAATACCAAACTTCTGTGATTTGGAGTGTCCTATAAAGTCCATATGTCAAAGAATTGGTCAACAGGGTAGTAGTATGAGGAGGTGCTGGGGACCTTTAAGAAGTGGGGCTTAGTGGTAGGCTCTTTGGTCATGAGCGAATGCTCTCAAAGGGGATTTGGGGCCCCTTCTCTCCCTTTCTCTTTCCTCTGTTTAAAATGTGATTTTTTTGCTCCTATACATACTCTCACCATCCACTTCCTTCACCAGAGGTCAATATAAAAGGGCCCCTGAGACCTTGAACTTCCAACATTATAAGCTAAATAAATCTATCTTTACTTCATAATTTTACCAATGCAACACTTAGGTCCTCAGACCCTAATTTAACCATTAGTATCAGATTTGACACTTAGAGCCACGATGATCAGAAAGGGCAGGTGACAAGCAAGTTGGCCAATTCCAAAGCTTAGTCCATTGCTCACCCATATGCTTTCCTTTTGGATCCTGATCTGTGCTAGAAGTTCTCAGAAGCCATGTTATGTCTCTGTAGATACAAAAGCAATGTGAAAAATAGGATAAGGCTAGATCATGTTTAGCTAGTAGGTTCTTTTCATAAATATTTCTTATTCTCTGCCATCAAGTTGCTATTGTTCAGCTTTTGTAATATGGGAAACGAAGACAAAAATTCTGTAGCACTTCATCTACAACTTTGAAATTTGTTTTGCTCAATTTATGTTAAGCATTTAAAATGGCATTAATTAATACAGTAATCATATTCAGTGATTTTCTTCCTCTAGCTATTTATATTACCTTTGTTCAAAGTTCCATAATTGAAAAGAAAATTGCAAATGGGCTTATAAACTTAAGCTAAATAGCTATAATTTTACCATTAATGAGTATTATTTCTCTTTTCCAGTATGAGGACTAGCCACACTCCCTAGAATTGTTCTGTGGCATTTCACATCCAACTTAGAACAAGCAATACTGGGGACCTTAACAGGAACCTCACAAATCTCCTACAGGCATGATAAAGCAAGAAAATAATAGAGACTTCAAGCTCTGGACAGATGAAGCGCAGGTATATTCAAGATGCATTATCTCAAAGTGCTGTACTCAAAGAAGAAAATACTGAATTAATTGGATAAACCATGAAAAAGTAAATTGAACAAGCATGGAGTGATTTTCTCCCTTTATTCTTACCCATAAATAATACATTCAAGTCAGAAATAAATTCAATAGGGAAAAATTTGATGCTAATATTATACTTTGAATTGCATACCAAATTATTATTGTATATTTTCTGAACATTTATAATAGAGTAACTGTTTTCTAGAACACAGAAAGTTTTTACACTTTCTGAGTCCTAGGGTTTGGTACTTTTTTTGGTGGTTTTGGAGACAAAAAGCCCAAGAGCTAAATTTGAAAGAAAGCTGAGTGATGAGAAACATAATATGCCAATAACTGATTATGCTTTGGAAGTGGGTGGACATTTCTCACTCTCTATGGGTTGGAGGTGGTAGTTATTTAATAACTGGGTTGGACTAGCAAAGTAGTCTGTGGCATAGAAATAAGAGGTGACACCTACAAATCAGAACAGCAATAACTGTACGAGGTGACTCCGAGGGTTGGAAAAGAATCATACGTTAAAGAGAGATCTATGAATAAATTAATATGTGCTCAGGAATGAAGAACAGACTTGAAGCTCCAAGTACTTTAGCTGCAAATGAAATGTCTTTATTGTCACTGCAGTTACTGGGGAAAATGATGTCACTTCTTACAGTTGCTATTTCTAGTTTAAGTACCACAGTGAGACCATTATAACAACAAAATCTCTGCCAGAACCAAAACACACTGGACCCAAAAAAAGAAGCAATGCAGAATTGCTCCTAACTAAAGCAATAAAAATCATCTCTCCAAATAGTATAGTGTTTTGACTTTGAACATGTAACCTCATGTTCTATTGCTTTATCAATGGCCCTTGTCCTCTCTTTTATCATCAAAAGGATATTACATACAGACAATAGAGTGGTAGAATAGATCTAGCTTGATGGATAAAATATGTAGGAAAATAAATATTTGGGGATATTATGTATATTTACATATTAGGTAATATATTACATAGTAAGTACCTCTGCAGTATAAACCTTTAGCTCTTAGACTTCATTTCAGCATTCATGTAGACCACTAAACTACAACCTAGTCTTTAACTCATTCATTCATTCTGTAATTTTTTTTATCACATTTTGTTCAGAGACAATTTATGCTGTTGGACATCCAAAGAAGCTTAAGACATAGATCTCAAGGAGTTCATGATTTAGTCAGCAATACATACCACTGTAAAAGATGGTAGAAACGTAGAGATAGACCTACGTCCTTGAATCAATAGCAACATGACAAAGGAAGTGATCAATTCTGCTGAGTGGGTCTCATTTTACAGAATACACTGAACTGGGACATAAAGAATAACCAGGTGTGCCCCACTAAGATAAGGAAAAGAGATCAGTGCAAGTATCAGCAATGTTATATGGATTTGAGGCAATATATTAGTTTAGTGTTTCTAGAAACAGCTTGAAGAAAAAAAAATAATATGTCAATTTTTATTGGTGACAGAATTCCTAGAGAAGCAGGAGAAAAGGAAACAGAGGGTGACAGACACATTAATAGAACGACAAAGAGGAGAGAAAGTATGACAGAGCTGGTCACTGTTTCAAATCCAAAGCAAATGACTTTGCTTGATCCCGTAGGAACATCTGCTGAGAGGGCCTATTTACTACTATGTTTTATGTAAGTCTAAATGGAGAAGGATTAAGAATTAATGCACAATCTCCAACTTCCCATTAATCAAAAGTTCATCTTCAGGGCTGTACATTCATAGGTGCCAAGTGGATGCTTATAGCACTTTACACCTTCCTGGCAACCAAGAACCCCCAGGGGGAGAGGGAAGAAATACAGAGTGCAGGGACAACACAAGCTGCTATTGTGTGAAGCTAATCATCACAGCAGCTGGAGTAACATAAATGACCACAGAGCAAGGGCAGATGCAGGCCCCCACACAGTGGAAGTAGCATATAGATGATGTCTGATACAGCAGCCAGGCCCAGAACATCTTCAGTTTATTCATGCCATCTCATTGTATCTGGCTTCCACAATGCAAGGCAATCCTCCATTTTTTAATTACTTTTTTATTTATATATGATAGTGGAATGCATTATAATTCATATTACACATATACAGCAGAATTTTTCATATCTCTGGTTGCATACAAAGTATATTCACACTGATTTGTGTCTTCATACATGTACTTTGGAGAATAATATCCATCACACTCCACCATCATTTCTAACCCCCTGCCCCCTCCCTTCCCCTCCCACCCCTCTGACCTATCTAGAGTTTGTCTATTCCTCCCATGCTCCCCCTCCCAACCCCACTATGAATCAGCCTCCTTATATCAGAGAAAATATTCAGCATTTGGTTTTCTGGAATTGGCTAACTTCACTTAGCATTATCTTCACTAACTCCATCCATTTACCTGCAAATGCCATGATTTTATTCTCTTTAAAGCTGAGTAATATTCCNTGAGTAATATTCCATTGTGTATATATGCCACTTTTTTTATCCATTCAACTATTGAAGGGAATCTAGGTTGGTTTCACAGTTTAGCTATTGTGAATTGTGCTGCTAAAAGCATTGATGTGGCTGTGTCCCTGTAGTGTGCTGTTTTTAAGTCCTTTGGGAATAGACCAAGGAGAGGGATAGCTGGGTCAAATGTGGTTCCATTCCCAATTTTCCAAGAAATCTCCATATTGCTTTCCATATTGGCTGCACCAATTTGCAGTCCCACTAGCAGTGTATGAGTATACCTTTTCCCCCACATCCTCGCCAATACTTATTATTGTTTTTATACATAATAGCTGCCATTCTGACTGAAGTGAGATGAAATATTGGAATAGTTTTGATTTGCATTTCTCTAATAACTAGCAATGAACATTTTTTCATATATTTGTTGATTGATTGTATATCATCTTCTGAGAAGTGTCAATCAGGAATCAATAAATGGGATGGATTCAAACTAAAAATATTTTTTCTCAGCAAAAGAACTTTGAGGTGAATAGATAGCCTACATCTTGGGAGCGAATCTTTACCCCTCACACATGATATAGAGCATTAGTCTCTGGGGTATATAATGAACTCAAAAAGCTAAGCACCAACAAAACAAAACAAAAACCCAATCAATAAATGGGATAAGGACATGATCCTCCATTTTTATGAAAATAAGATGCCTCCATTTTTTCAAAGAGGAAGCATAAGCCACAGAAATACAATATCTATAAAGACTTCAAGGCAGAAGTTTGGTAAAATAAGCAGAAGTGCTCATTGCTCACTTGCCCACAATAAACTTCTGTAAGTAAGGGACCCAGACACCATTTCAGATGCCCTGGTATCTTTTCAGATGCCATTGAACTGTCTTTAAAGGTCTAGGTAGGACTCCTTCCCAGGGCAATGTAATCCTGACAATATCACAGAGCTCTTTGGAAAAGAAAACGATGAAATATTCAACAAATATATTTGTAGTGTTGGTGAGGACTTTGGATCTCTCTCAATCAATGAACTCTGGGTTTCCAAATTAATTTAGATCTGGAAACTGGCAGGAAATAATTTTCTATTTCAGAAATGGTTGTCATATTTTTTGTTCCTAAAAAAAATACTATAGTCTGCTGCCAATCTATCTCTTATACTATCATGATCTCCCAGCCATTTCACAAATCCATATGGTCAAGACTCCCTGATTGCCATCTGACCTTCAGGCCAATTATTGCAATTCTGTCTGTCTTACATCTGACAAGTGTGAGTTGCCACTGGGCCTCTGAATTTCTGGAATCCATCATCCCCATTTATTTAAGGAGTCTAGTTTCATGACAGCATTTTCCCTTCATCCTGGCCTGTAGCTAATAGTTGCATACAACTTTCTTGAAAAAATCACTGCCCCTCTCCCTACCACTGATCAGCGTGTTCCCTATTGACTTAGAGTAAAAAAGAATGAGTGTTAAAAACTTCTGGGATCAGAAGATGGGATAGTAGCTTCTCAGGTCTTTCCAAGTGAGTCCATTTTGACTTTCTCTCCTCTCTGAATCAACTGACATCTTCCTCAATTCTATCCTTAACTTATTTCAGATAATGAATGGGCTTCAGCAAGTCATTAGGGCCACCTATTTGCTGAGTCATTTAAATATGAACCATGCATGAGAACTGCTCTTTCAATAAATTCCATTTCCCTTCTTAAGCATAACATGCTCTAGATTTTCTTCTACACCTATTGTTCCTGCCAACATATATAGCCAGAGTCTGCAGTTCCTTTGATTGATATGATACTTCCTCAAAGAGTAGAGAGCTTATCTCTCTGCTGAACCTAACTGAAAAACTTATGCCTGGCAATTTCTCTAAAAGAAATGAGAGTTAGTATGATCAGATCTTATGGAAAATAAGTGCCATCTTATGAGATACCTATCAGGGTCAAATTCAATATGGGTCTCCAAGCAAGGGAAGGCCATTTAGGTCAGAAGAAGGAGGCTAACACTAAATGGCTTTGAGTATTCAGGAGTATTTGAAAAGTTCATCTTCTCTTCTTCTCAGGCTTGTTTTTACCAATGTCCCCAGTTCAGTTAGAGGGGTCCTGCTGATTACAGTCAGGGATCTAAATTTTATATAGGTGACATGCTATATCTGTTAATTCAGTTTTCCTTTCCAGATTTGCTACCCCATATCCTGGCCCTGGTGATCAGCATAGGAATCAAGAATAGCATAACCTATATTTTAAAGTTTTTCCATTGTTAGCATAGGATCTTTATTATAATTCCTTTAAACTTGTTTATTGTTTGAGGGCAGGAGAATTCCCACTGAATCTGCCTGGGGCATTTCCAGAAGCACTAGAGAATTATATTTTCCCAAAAGTCAAGTTAGACCCAGCTGAGCTCAAATTTCGTTTTAAATTCTACTAAAAATACCAAAATCAGAGGTATAATTTCAATTTATAAAATAAAATTGGACTTTTGCCAGGTTTATGGCCAAAGACTAATCTCCAGAAGAAAATCTTTTCTCTAAAATCAAGAGGGCAAATAAAAGCCCACATAGTACATGCTCATATATCTAAAACTTATAAATCAAAATGGCAAACACTTATATTCCACCTTTTTTCCTTAAAAATACATGTTCCAGTACCCAGCTAATTTGTGTATAGGTTTATAATTCTTGAACTTCTTACCTAGCTAGAATATGAAGGCATGAGGAAGATGCACACACCCAGATTTCACTGTTCCACAGAGAGAAAGCCCTTGCATGCATGCACTTAGAAGACCCAGACTGCTCTACTACCAGCATCCAATATCAGCTGCACCTTGATTGACCCCTCAGTCTTTGTATTCTTCATACAAGAGCTCCACTCTGCCTTCAAGAGAAAGTAGTCAGTAAAGAGCTCCATACAGGTCCTAAACTGAGGAAGGGAACTCAAGAATTTCCATAACAAAAAAGTGGTCAAGGAAGAAATGTGCATTCTCTTGTGGAGGAGAGCTTGGCTGGAGAAATGGGCTCTCTGGATAGTAGGGCCTATGCAGGGAGCTTCTCCTGACTGGATCTAAGGATGTTATTGTTTGAGAACAGGAATCATGATTTTTATATTTTGCATCCATGGATGACTAAAAGAATGATGTAATATTTCAGTGGGTATTTTTAAAATGTGTGATAATGAAGGTAATAAGCACAGATGGCCATAAGAATGTTAGATAAGAATATAGAAAAGGCTAGAAACTGAGAAAAAGCAGATTTGGACTCTCATATATATGTTTCTACTATTCTGCTTCTTTTACTAAATTAATTTGGGCCACCAAAAGCTTTCCTATCCAAGAAATGAAGATATTTGATTAAGTAATTTCTAAGGTCCTTTCTAGTTCTAAAATTTCATAACTCATTTCAACTCACCCTACTACTAAAAAAGCAACACAGAAGCAATATTCTATATGTGATTTTATCTTTTTACATAAAAGGCAATAGTAATATAAAGTCTTTGAAAATAAAGCACAAAACTAATAAGTATGCTTTTATTAAATTATTGTGGGTTTATTTCCTGAGGTAGGGTCAGGATTCACTTGAAAGTATGTACTGTAAGATCTTCCACAAATGAATGAATACCAGCTGAGAAGAAACAAAATTTAAGTAAATAAATGTCACTAGTTTTTAAAAATGCAATTATAAATTTCATTCTTACCAAGAACTAAGACATAAAGTTTCTTAAGAATTGAGACTCTGGCCAGGTACAGTGGTACATGTCTGTAATCCCAGCAACTCGGGAGGCTAAAGAAGGAGGATCTTGAATTCAAGGCCAGCCTCAGCAAAAGTGAGGTACTAAGCAACTCAGTGAGACCCTTTCTCTAAATGAAATAAAGATGGAGATGTGGCTCAGAGGTCAAGTACCCCTGTGTTCAATCCCTAGTACTCAAAAAAACAAAACAAACAAACAAAGAGAATTGAGACTTCTGGCTGGGCGTGGTGGTGCAAGCCTGTAATCCTAGCTACTTGAGAGGCTAGGGCAGGAGCCACAAGTTCAAGACCAGCCTCAGCAATTTAGCAAGGCCCTAAGCAACTTAGAGAGACCATGTCTCAAAATAATTAATTAATTAAATAAATAAATAAATAAATAAATAAAAATTGGGGATGTAGCTCAGTAATTAAGCACCTCTGGGCTTAATCTCTGGTTTAAAAAAAAAAATTGAAGTTTCCCTGCTCTACAGTTTAGGGAACAAAATGTCAAGAAACTGCTTACAATCAATCTGGGCAATGGCAGGCAAAGAAGCCTGGTAAGACTTGCCATTTTAATCAAATGCTTGTTCTTCAATGCTTAAGTCAATATTCCTAGACTTGCCCAGTGGAGTGATAGAGCTAAAATTCCAAAATGCTTTAATTTTTATTTTGGACAGACCCAGGATTCTCAAGTTTTCCTTTTGCTGTGTACAAAGATTTTAGAAAAGTTTTCCATCTATCTTCATCATCATTTTGTGGAATGGATCATTTAATGGACAGTATTTAAGATGGACATAATTGCAGAATTAAAGTTCAATTCTGTAATACATTTGACCATGTGGAAAAGTTAATGATTGAGTTATTGTTTCTTTCTCTTTTTTTCCATGTAATGGTAAGCATTGGGACAGTTTTCCAGCACTGTATGAAAGAACTATGTTGAAAAAGAATTTCCACAGGTGTTATGATTCTGCTGGAGATGAATATACCTTCTAGTCTTCTCAAAGATTTCATGAGAGCTTAACCTGCTACCAATTTGAACTACCGCTTAAAATGCTCATGTTTTCATATTGATCTTAGAATTGAGGACAACTCTGGACACATGCAGGTGCTAGATGGTCTTGCCAATGAAAACAGTGACTCAATCTTTTAAAAACCTGTTTCTAAATATTAAAATAACAATTTTAAAATGAGACCTTAAACACAGACCCTGACTCAGGAACTAACCCAATGTTCCATGAAAGATGTCATAGGACTAAGACCCAAGGATGACCTAGATTCTTATTTTCTGCTCTTTTATAACTGTCCCACTTTCTAAATATCCTCTTGTTTCTTGGAAATCATCCCAGTTACTAGGCATTAAATATAATTTCTTCTGTCGACCATACAATGTACACTTTCCACACAACACTGCAGTCGAGACCAATTTGTTTGCCAGACAACTCTCCCCCAGGTATCACCTCTGTCTTATTTGAACCAAGAAGATGAAAGGAATTTCAACAACATGGACTAAAATGTTAATTAATAAATTTTATTTGTGTTCTGTGCTTTCTGTAAAAGATTTACCTACACAAAACTATAATTATTCATTTGTGTTAAATACCATATTGTTTAATTTTACTATTTCTTTTCACATTATGTTTTAAAATCTGTTTCCATTGTGAATTACTTTTTAGCAAGATCTGTTGCTAAATATTTTCTCATTTCTGTTTTTTTTTTTAATTTTCAAAGGATAATTACTTAACTCAAGATTGTTTACTGTTTGATGTGATCAGTTCTAGACTCAATCATTATAATGGTTTGAATGGACAGATGAGTTTCCTGGTCAGATAAGATGGGGTGAAATGAATTAGGTTAAGTAATAAGCAAAGAAGGACCAAGTGTCATAGGAGCTAGAATTTGATGTCTTTTCAAAATATTCAGAAATACCCCCCAAACACAATAATTATCACTTTAACCTAGTGAGCATATTACCTACTAATACTTTCATTCAATATTTACAATAAAAAAGTGTGTCCGTATTTTTGTAGATGGTAAATTTATTAAAAATTCTATTTTTCTCCCCAAGAGAACTGTGATTTTTAAATATTTTTTAGACAATATGAAATATTAAGATATATCTTCTGATATTAGGCTTTACTAAGTGAGGTAACTTCTATAGAATTTAATTTTTAATGTAAATTGGCAAAATTTCAATTTATAATATAATTTTCTTTGTGCATGTCTAGCACTATGGCACAATGTCCTCTTGGTAGTGAGGGTACTCAACAACAATACAGGTTTAATTAAGCATTCTCCTCAGGAATTATGGCCAAAAGGACTTTGGAATTTCAAAATGTCTGTGAGAAAATAAAATGAGCATATATCTTATGTTGACAGACATAGGTTTAATTAACCATTGTGTGAAAATATAGATCACACATTTAATTAAACACTTTAAGTGGCATCAGAGATTTTAGCCACCTAACAACAACTAAAACTCAAAAAGTAATAACTGAGACTACCTCATTTACTATATCATGATTATCCAATACTGGAGAGTAAATGTCCCAGTCTTTAAATAAATTTAGTTTCCTTAACTGTTAAGAAGTATTTTTTTTTTGGAAATATTTTTGAAGATTTAGTTAAAATGTTGATTCATGATGCAAAGACAATATTCATTTTTTGAACTGACAAAAATTAGCCACCAAATATATACAAGACATATGCAGTATCTATTGCTGAGTAACAAATCACAATAAACTGTGCAGTTTTAAGCCACATACATTTATTATCTTGCAATTTCTGGAAACCAGGAATCCCAGCATGGCTTAGTTGGGCCCTTGCTTTGCTGTTTCTCACAAGGCTCTCTTCAAGGCAGGCTTAGGTCTCATCTAAGGCTTGAGTAGGGAAGGATCTGCTTTGAAGTTGATACAAATACTGGCAGGATTCATATCTTTGCAATCTGTCAAGTGAAATCCTTAGCAACTTGCTGACCATTGGCCACACATCACCCTTATTGCCTTGCCATGTGAGTCTTTCCATATGGCAGCTTGCTTCATTAAAGCTAGCAATGGAAAGAGTCAATGGAGTGACTGCTGACAAGATGGAAATTATAGTCTTCTATAATGTAATCATGCAAATAACGTCTTACTACATTTGCCCTGTTCCACTGGTTAGAAACAAGTTGTAGATCCTATCTATAACCATGCAGAGGGAATCAAAATACCATGAAGTGGGGATCACTTGGTAGGATAAATATAAAAACTAGGACAGCCATCAGAAGTCTGTCGAGTAGAGCTTAGTTTCAGGGTCTGGTGATAGAGTAGTGAAAAAGACAGACAAGATACCTGTCTTTATGGTAAATATAAAACACAGCAGCAAAAATGCCATTAATGCCCTGATACCCTTTCCTTATCCTTCTTCACTCTTAGCTGACAATAATTTTAAATATAGTATATGACTTTGTATGCTGAACTAAAGGAGAAGAGAAAATTAACTATGAGGTTATAAAAGTCATCTAAACGTTGGATAATAAGATTCTGGTTCAGCCATGGAGCAGCTGATGTTGAAAGGCTGCTTTTGATAAAGGGAGAATGAAACAGAGGGAGACAGCAAGCATGGCTTCAAAGTTTTCAGCCTCACCAATTGAGAGAATGATGACATCTATAAACACGTATTTGAAAAAAAGATGATGAATTTATTTTCAACATAATGGGTTAAAGGTAGGATAAAAGCTTCAGGTGAAATGTTCTCAAAAAGTAAAGGAGAAAGAATGTAAGTTTCAAAGAGAGATGAGAGTTGCAGGAAATAGAAAATGGTCCTCCAAAAATAGTTCTCCTTTACTTGAGTCAAAAAAAAAAAAAAAGTCTGCTCCATCAACTTGAAGAGTATATAATGGGAATGCTATTTCATAGAAAAAGAATAATGTGATTTGATGTTAGAAGATTCTGTAAGATTGAACTTGGTTTTATCTGTCTCAAATCTGAAACATAAAAATACTGAAATCTGGAGATTTCCTTTTATACCCTGCATCTTTATAGCTGTGCCTTTGTTATAGCTGGTCTTCTTGGCATGTATTTGCCCTCTGGCCTTGTCGAAATACTCAGCCCTTGTCCAACAGCCTGGGTTTAGTTCTAGTGCTAATTATCAGCCATGAAACAAAGGCAGATTACTCTACCCTTCTGTGTTCCTGTCTTTCCACAAACAAGGATAACCACCTGTGTCTCACCTACCTTACTGAGTTTGTGTTACTGCAAATGGCCTAATGAAGTGAGTAGTTGTAACAAATTCAAATGGAACTATTATTATCACTACTATTATTATCAAACACTGTGGCTATGCTATTCCCTGTGTTCATTTTGTATTTTTCATAAATGTTTTATATTATATTGTTCTTTAATTTGTTTCATGAATAGCTTTTTTGAGTTAAGAATTTTGAGTTTTAAGGAAAAAGACCATAGATATATTAACTTTTAAGTCTCATAACATTTTGCAAACATTAGAATATGGATATGTTTAGTAACTATTTAATAACTTGATTTTATGTAACAATTTTTCTTGTTGTGAATCTGTCTCCACATATAACCCACAGGGCAGAGAATGCTGGACAATGTTTTTGTATCCCTTCTATCTAGAGAGGCATTTGGCAAATAGTAGGCCTTCAATAAAATAACTTACAGAGCACAATAGTCCACTATCTGCAGTTTGACTTTCCACAGTTTCAGTTTCCAATGGTCAGCTGCAGTACAAAAGTATGAATATTTATCTTGACTCTCAAGAGAGACCATATTCACATAACATGTATTATGGTGTGTTGTTATAGTTGTTCTATTATAGTATTATTTATTATTGTTAATCTCTTACTTTGCCTAATTTACAAATTAAGGCATACCACAAGTTTGTATAGCAAAAATTATATAGGGTGAGAGAGTGAGAGAGAGATCATTGTGTTCCCATTTTTCAGGCATTCTCCAGGGGTCTTGGAATGCATTCCCTATAACTACAGGGGCTGACAGGGGGAATATTGTAAATGAATGACTTAATACTGGCCCTCATTTTTTAGGTTAGTTTCATTAAAAGGAAATATTCAGCCAAGGTAACCATACACTGATTTAATTATTTCAATGGTTCAGGGGAAAAAATAAAATATAAATAAATAAAACTCAAAAATAAAATATAAATTTCTGTTTTCCAGAATACTTGATACATATAAACTCAGACTAATTAGTAGTAATATATGGAAGGAGAGTGTTTGAACCACCAAGAGAAACATAGTGCTAGCAAGAAATATTTGGACTCACAATTGTTTTCCTTTTGTTTTTTAACTTTGCAGTTACAAACCTGCTGCAATATTCCTTTGGAATACTTTGAAGCTGCAATCTATATAATGGACATGTAGTCCCTGTACAATCCCGGTTAAGCAGGCAAGAATTGTTCACGTAATGCAGACACCCATGAGCTGCATTACAGGTGCAGTCAGGTTGCACAACTCTGGGTTCAGATTGAAGCAAACTGCAGAAAAGCAGAATCTCCCAGGATGAGACTGGAAAACTGTGGAAAGGTAGTGGCTAAGTGGAAAGGAAATAAAATTAACATTGGATTTGATCTTTACTGACAAAAGTATGTTTCCTTCCACCAGACAAAGTGGTGGGATGGAGAGGACAAAATGAAAAAGCTACAAGAAATACCCTATAATAAAAGAGTATTAAATGGAATTTGAAAACTTTACATCAAGCAGGCTCTGTATTTTACATTGTTTCCATTTTGAACAATATCAAGGAATCTGGCCAATATAGGCTTGAGCACAGGCTATCATGAATTAATTATCTCAACAAATATTTAATGAGGCTCTATCCCATAACAAACACCATGCTAAGGATGTATATTTTCATCCTAGTCCTTGGTCTCCATGAGGCTATACACTAGTAGTACAGAATACATTAATATACTGATATCATGTGTGATTGGCTCATTTTTCAAAATTAATTTGCACACACAGAGGAAGAGCCACTGGGGGTTCAAAATAAAGTCATCCATAATGGAGGTGATTTTGTCCAAATATGTTATAAATGCATTTTAATGTTCCTTTCTATGGCTACATTGTAACTTTCCACTTCTTAGGCAATAAAAAATCAGTACTTGATCTCTTTGGCATGCCATTGGGCAAGAAAATCAGGCTTCTTGGAGAGAGAAATTGCTGCATTCCTTTAGCTATCATTAAACAAATCAAGGGCTAAAGTGGGAAGACACAAATTATAGAGTTCTCCCCATAAAGTAGGTGAAGTACACCTCATCATTTAGGTTCAGTAATGAGACTGGAGTTTGATGTATGAAAAAAAAACCTGCACAATTGGCTCCTGGGGGAATGTGGAAGGAGGAAGGAGGGAGAAAGGCAGGAGAGGAAATAGTGGCACAAATCTTAATTCCCTTCTGCAGACTTTAGCTCAGAAAAAAAGAGCATTAATGAGGCAAAGGATGTGGTGCCAAGAATACCCGCTCTCCTGGAGTTGTGGGAGGAAGGGCCTCATTGACACAACTGAAGGAAGTCAAATCTGGTGGCTCAGGAGGGTTAGCTCGTAAAAGGCATGGAGGATCTGTGATCATGAGCCTGCTGGTTTTCAGAGGCATAGATAAGATGTATAAATAGCTGTGAGTTTGGTTAGGAAACCTAGGGAAGGGATCCAGAGAGTGAGCCAAAATGGCTTTGGGTGAGAACTGAAACTCCACTTTGTACGAACTTCTGACACCAGAAAGGGAATTACTGCCAACTCTAAGAGGAGTCTCTAGACCCAACTGAAACTAAGGTGAAGCTGAGTCAGTCAGTACTTAGAAAGGATAGAGAACTGTCAGCTGTCCCAGCTGCACCTTCTCATCATGGACATCAGAATGGTCAAGCTAGAGCCAGGAGGAAAGAGGACAGTGTGCCAAGATCAGAGAGCCAAATAGCATTATCCTCAAGTTCTCCAAGTCTTTCCCTCTTCAATGATTCCATTTAAATCACATTTCATTCCCCAAATATTCAGCTACCATCTCAGAAGCTGCAGTTATAATGAATAATTAAAAAACAAAACCTCTCTTTCCTAGACATATTGAGCCAAACCTAGAGAAGACTGTATGAATTGTAGATACAGAAGAAAGTTGAAACAAGAAGTGACTAAGCGTCCTACCTCAACTTAACTAAAACTTTAGAGAAAGAAAATAAATTATTGATAAAGCAGAGAAACTACAATTTCTCCAAGCATCTTAGGTATATGAGTCAAATTTAGACAGGTAGGTGTGTGGGTTTTAGCTATGAAAATTTAAAAAAAAAAAGTGAAGAAGTTCCCTATAGTCTCTCTGCTCAGACAAATTTTAAGAAAGGAAAGAAAAATTTCCTTTTAGAAATCTTTGACTAGCAGGTAGAACTGCTAGTGAAATTTAAGGTCACAGCTGGTTTAATTTGAAGCATCTAAAGAACTTTCTTCCACTTTTTCTCCTCTTCCCTTTGAGTCAAATTTCCATCCAAATCTACCAGTTACAGGAACAGCAATTCTTCCCCTAGATTTATATCCTAAATATTAAAGGGAAAAGGAATAAAATAAAAATTACTGTGATTTTAGTATATTCTAAGGTCTATTTTGGGTGATTTAAATAGAAAAATGCAATAGCTAGGGTTGTTGGTGGTCCTTGTTTGACGAATTGTGTGTGATACAAACATCATTTCATCTAATCTCCAAATTTTAGACAAATTCATAGTTATCTATCTCCATTTTATAAATGAAGACTCTTGGGATCTTATTCTGTTAGGACTAGTATAATAAAGTACAATAAACCAAATACCTTACAAATAATGTAAATTCATTTCTCACAGTTCTGGGGATTTGGGGAAATACAAAATCAAGGCAGATTTGGTGTCTGGTGAGGGTCAGCTTTCTGATTCACAGAGGCTGCTTTGTCTGTTCTCACCTGGTAGAGGGGCAAAGCAGCTCTCTAGGGTCTCTTTATAATCCTTTTCATGAGGTAAGAGTCCTTATAACTAAGCATTCCCTAAGCCCCTACTTCCTCATACTTTCACATGGATGATTAGATTCCAAAACTTACATTTTGGGAGTGTACAATAGTCCGACAAATACAAGGATCAGGGAAGATCAATGACTTATCAAAACCATAAACATATTAAACAGTAAAACAGAAATGAAAACCCATGTCTGTTTCATTCTAAATCTTATATTTCCTACTGATCTGTTTGGTCTTACAAAATCATTTAAATTACAAACATCTTCAAAATGTTTATGTACATAATTTCTTATGAGCAATAACTGAAAAATCAGGGTGAGCACAAAATCAGACCTCCTGAAGCAAATTATTTTAAGGAAAGGGTGCTAATGAGAAGAGAAGTGTGGTACTAAAGGAAACCCGAGGTCACTTCACAATTGTCCATAACATCAGCACAACTACTCTGCCTAGAGCAGTGCTCAGAGTATAATAAATACTTGCTGGCTAAGTCAATGTTCTCTGATCTTCTCATTCTCACTGTCCTGGCTCCACATTTTCCATGTAGTTAACTTATTCAGATGTCCAGCATTGTTTCTTCTCTCTAACCAGGTAGGATTTTAAGAGAGCTGACACTGGTGGTAAAACCCCCTTGTATAAATAGAAATGGGCTCTGGAATCCACACCCCAACACATTACTTTGAACCCTGCCATTTGGTTCTATATTTCCCTAGGTATAATATAAATATCTCCTGGGGGGGAGTGCATCTCTTCTAACCACCCCCAATCACTATGATAAAATACTAGAGTAATGCACGTTCACCTTGGATAGACACTATGAAATTACTTAACCTGGAAGAGCTTAACTTCAAACAGCTTTATTCGGTTGAAAATTGCCACATGCAAAGCTTGGTGCAGGTTGCCTAGGGGACTGCAAGGAGGTACAAACACTCGCCTCAGGCATCTAAACTGATGAAAAGAGGCATAGAAACTGGAAATAGTTAAGCAAATAAAAGAAAAGCAAAGGAAGAGGTTACAAGGAATCCACAAGGACCTCCAGCTTGCTTGATGGAACATTTATGATTAAACCCATGGCAGGAGAGAAACTGCATTTTAAGTCATGAAGCAGCAGGGATTTTCCTTGAATTACTTCATCTGGCTTTGCAACAACTCTGTCCTCCATCCTTGAGCTACATACTCATACACACACACCCATGTATTTTGCTGGTGTCCAGTACTCTCAGGGTCCTGTGTAAACACCCTCTTGTACTTTTAGTCAATTCAGGCATAAGGCCTCCTGTTTTAGTCAGCTTTTTCACTGCTGTGACTAAAGAACCTGACCAGCACAATTATAGAGGAGGAAAGGTTTATTTAAGGGCTCACAGTATCAGAGGTCTGAATCCATAGACAGCAGGCTCTATTCTCTGGGGCTCAAGGTGAGGCTGAACAACATGGCAGGAGAGTGTAGTGGAAGGAAGCAGGTCCCATGGTGGTGATCAGGAAGCAAAGAGAGAGATCTCCACTTGCTAGATACAAATATATACCCCAAAGCCACACCCCGATTTTCACCTCCTTCAGCCACACCTTACCACTTCAGTTACCACTCAACCCTATCAGGGATTAAATCACTGGATGGGTTAAGACTCTTACAACCCAATCATTTCTCCTCTGAACCTTCTTGCATTGTCTCACACATGAGCTTTTGTGGGACACCTCACATCCAAACTGTAATACCTCCCAAGAGCATTTGCAGGTTGGTGGGGTTACTTAAAGACAGCTCAGTGTTTTTATGATCCAAATAGGTTAATCAGCTTTAATCAGTGTAACTCTTGGTAACTTAAGTTCTGGAAAATATGAAAGGAAAGAAGTACTAATCAAGGAAGTCCAAATCGCCCTACTTGGTTGGATAGCACTTCATAGGAAATATAAAAATAGGCTATAGAACTAAACAAAATGAAGATAGCATTTATCTATAGCACTTACTGACTGCACAGCATTGGGCAACATCAAAAAATGAAATGAGTAAAAATTGGTATATACTTGGCTATTATACATCAGAATTATAATTGTTGTTCCATGTGATGAAACAGCATTATTAAGACATGTGGCCATGTCCAGCCATGGTTTTTGCCCAATAAATGTTTGCTGAGTCAGAATCTACATCGTACTCACCAACTCGTAAGAGCAACTGTGGTGCCTGACAGAATGAAGAGACACCATTTGTACAATGTGACAGAGAAAGACTTTGTTCTTTTTCTGTGAAAAAGTTTGGTTAAATTTTTCATAAGTTGCTTGATTCAGTACTGAAATAAAAGTTTTTGAATATTCTTGAAAAAGATGAATACTAAAATTTCACCACTTCTTGTGGTGAAAGAGTGCCAACATAAGAAAATGAAAGTGCTAATTTTGTAGAACTCTATGTGAAGGTCAGGTGGAATAGAAGAAAGTAAATATTTTTTTCCAGTGATGGTTTCACTGTATCTAGTGATTTTTTTAATCCCTTAAAGGCAAAGTAGTGCTCTAGGACTCTAACCACTTAGTATGCCAATTTGTAAAGAGAAAGTTTGTATTCTTAGTAGTGGGAACAGTGACAAAGCATCCAAGGGCCCTGAGGTTGCTACTGTTGTTTAAGATACTAAAGATGTGTGTGACAGTAGTAGTCACACTAGTAGAAAGGACTTCCTCACTACATTAGAGGAGATCCTTGAAGAACATTCCAAGCCACTGATTGGTTAGAATTGGTCAATTTGGGTCAAAATAATACCTTTGTCACAATATTTTTTTTTAAGTGCTGGGGGAAGAGAGCAGTGTGTCCTGTCATGCTTCTAAGGTTAAAAGAGGTTGCCATGACAATCAGGTGGAAGTATGAACCACAAGAGAAAGGTTGAACCCTCTGAGAAAACCCCACGTACCTACTAGTTTAATGACAAGAAGTGGTTACCAATGAAAAGCTTTTAAAATTATGAAGTTCCCTGAAGAAGATAAAAATTCTCAAGATTTATTATTTTAGGAGAAGGAAGATGGCAGCGAGGGGAGTGCATTGCCCCCGTGTGCTGCTTCACTGTGTGGGAGTATGACAAGTCAGGACGGCTAAAGGATATCTTGTTAGGAATTTCCAGCAATAGTGGGGTGCTCCGGAACCTGGAGGAAGGATTTCTATCGCACGAGGATCAGCTACGGGGACTCAAACGCGAGAGGTTTGTCGCACAGAGGGTAACACTGCTTATTCAGCAAATCGCCCCGCGGCTAGAGTCTGCAGCACGCGCTGGGATAGAGACGCAGGGTTACAGCGCTGCAGTTTCTGCCAGCCGCGCAAGCACCGTACTCAGGGCTGAATTCTGGGTTCGAGACGGGGGAAGGAAGCGGTCCATCTCGGTTCTCCACACCGGTCAGACCACAGAGGAGGCCAGCAGCCACCATGTTGGTAAACTGATGTCACCTCCCCTGTTTTCGACTGACCGCAGCTCATTCAGCCATAGATCAGGTAATTTCAGGCTGCAATTCGCCTGCGGCTTGCAGACAGATTGCTAGGGTTCAGCGCCTGGGTGCTTCTTAGAACCTGATCTTATCGGAGAGACCACCGAGCGCGGGGCGGCCGAGTTCCGGCTCCCGGAAC